>NC_063050.1:34126947-34228576 GCF_018812025.1 Megalobrama amblycephala
CTATCTATCTATCCTCATAAACTCACCTATCTATCTATCTATCTATCTATCTATCTATCTATCTATCAAACTAAATCTATCTATCTATCTATCAGTCAAACTAAATCAATCAATCAATCAATCTATCAATCTATCTATCTATCTATCTATCTATCCTCATAAACTCACCTATCTATCTATCTATCTATCTATCTATCTATCTATCTATCTATCTATCAAACTAAATCTATTTCTCTATCTATCTATCTATCTATCTATCTATCTATCTATCTATCTATCTATCTATCTATCTATCTATCTATCTATCTATCTATCTATCTATCTATCTATCTATCTATCTATCTGTCAAACTAAATCTATTTCTCTATCTATCAATCAATCTGTCTATCTATCTATCTATCTATCTATCTATCTATCTATCTGTCTGTCTATCTATCTAACTAAATCTATTTCTCTAACTATCTATCTATCTATCTATCTATCTATCTATCACTGGTAGCTGCCAAGTCACTCCCTAGCAACCAAATAGAGTACCCTAGCAACCATTTTGGAAAATCTATATCTCTGCATCAGAACATCGTACAGACATGGGGGTTGGTTTGTATTGTCAAGTAGCCTTTGGAGTATCATCATTGGTTGCTGCCAAACCACTCCCTAGCAACAAACAGAGTACCCTAGCAACCATTTTGGAAAATCTATATCTCTGCATCAGAACATCGTACAGACATGGGGGTTGGTTTGTATTGTCAAGCAGCCTTCGGAGTATCATCATTGGTAGCTGCCAAGCCACTCCCTAGCAACCAAACAGAGTACCCTAGCAACCGTATTGCAAAATCTATATCTCTGCATCAGAACATTGTACAGACATGGGGTTCGTTTGTATTGTCAAGCAGCCTTTGGAGTATCATCATTGGTAGCTGCCAAGCCACTCCCTAGCAACCAAACAGAGTACCCTAGCAACCGTATTGCAAAATCTATATCTCTGCATCAGAACATTGTACAGACATGGGGGTTCGTTTGTATTGTCAAGCAGCCTTTGGAGTATCATCATTGGTAGCTGCAAAGCCACTCCCTAGCAACCAAACAGAGTACCCTAGCAACCGTTTTGCAAAATCTATATCTCTGCATCAGAACATCGTACAGACATGGGGGTTGGTTTATATTGTCAAGCAGCCTTTGGAGTATCATCATTGGTAGCTGCAAAGCCACTCCCTAGCAACCAAATAGAGTACCCTAGCAACCGTTTTGCAAAATCTATATCTCTGCATCAGAACATCGTACAGACATGGGGGTTGGTTTATATTGTCAAGCAGCCTTTGGAGTATCATCATTGGTAGCTGCAAAGCCACTCCCTAGCAACCAAACAGAGTACCCTAGCAACCGTTTTGCAAAATCTATTTCTCTGCATAAGAAAATCGTAGCGACATGGGGGTTGGTTTATATTGTCAAGCAGCCTTTGGAGTATCATCACTGGTAGCTGCCAAGCCACTCCCTAGCAACCAAACAGAGTACCCTAGCAACCGTTTTGCAAGATCTATATCTTTGCATAAGAACATCGTAGAGACATGGCAGTTGGCTCTTTTGACTCATGCTAGCAATCTGGACTTCCAACATGCTACACATGCTAGCAATGAATAGCTACATGCTAATAGTGATTAGCCTAATGTTAAATCTAACTACTAAACTAAAACTTAAACTTTTAAACTGAAAACTCTCAAACTTCACACTTTTAAAACTACTTCAAACTTTCTGGACCGGCTTTTTCAAGCCAACTTAAAGTTTGTCCTCAAACTTTTTTATCTAGTTATTATTCTTCTTCTGAGACTAAAATTTCTAACACTAACTCGTCCTAGAGCTTTAAAGCTAGAACTAGTAAATTCGGCTCAAACCTTAAGACTGTTCTGACTTAGTGTGCTATATCTTTTCTAAGTGATCCGACTTACGGTTTTCCTAAAAATGACTGTTAAAGCTCGGAAAAATCCCATTGACTTTCATTGCGGAATGTTCAAATGAGCCAAGACTTTCAAATTCCAACTGTCAAAATTCAAATTTAAACTACGGAAGCCCATTAGACTCAAACTCAATTAGACTCAGGAGCCATTCTATGTACTATTTCTAATCCATTCAAACTCATCTATCTATCTATCTATCTATCTATCTATCTATCTATCTATCTATCTATCTATCTATCTATCTATCTATCTATCTATCTATCTATCTATCTAAACTCATTCAAACTCATCTATCTATCTATCTATCTATCTATCTATCTAAACTCATTCAAACTAATCTATCTATCTATCTATCTATTTATCAAACTAAATCTATCTATCTATCTATCTATCTATCTATCTATCTATCTATCTATCAAACTAAATCTATCTATCTATCTATCTATCTATCTATCAAACTAAATCTATCTATCTATCTATCTATCTATCTATCTATCAAACTAAATCTATCTATCTATCTATCTATCTATCTATCTATCTATCTATCTATCTATCTATCTATCTATCTATCTATCTATCTATCTATCTATCTATCTAAACTCATTCAAACTCATCTATCTATCTATCTAGCTTGCAAAATCTATATCTCTGCATCAGAACATCGTAAAGACATGGGGGATGGTTTATATTGTCAAGCAGCCTTTCAAGTATCATCATTGGTAGCTGCTGACCCCCTCCCTAGCAACAAAACAGAGTACCCTAGCAACCGTTTTGCTAGACCTATATCTCTGCATCAGAACATCATAGAGACATGGGGGTTGGGTTATATTGTCAAGCAGACTTTGGAATATCATCATTGGTAGCTGCCAAGCCACTCCCTAGCAACCAAACAGAGTACCCTAGCAACCGTTTTGCAAAATCTATATCTCTGCCTCAGAACATCGTAGAGACATGGGGGTTGGTTTATATTGTCAAGCAGACTTTGGAGTATCATCACTGGTAGCTGCTAAGCCACTCCCTAGCAACCAAACAGAGTACCCTAGCAACCGTCTTGCAAAATCTATATCTCTGCATCAGAACATAGTAGACACATGGGGGTTGGTTTATATTGTCAAGCAGCCTTTGGAGTATCATCACTGGTAGCTGCTAAGCCACTCCCTAGCAACCAAATAGAGTACCCTAGCAACTGTCTTGCAAAATCTATATCTCTGCATCAGAACATCGTAGAGACATGGGGGTTGGTTTATATTGTCAAGCAGCCTTTGGAGTATCATCATTGGTAGCTGCTAAGCCACTCCCTAGCAACCAAAAAGAGTACACTAGCAACCGTTTTGCAAGATCTATATCTCTGCATAAGAACATCGTAGAGACATGGCGGTTGGCTCTTTTGACTCATGCTAGCAATCTGGACTTCCAACATGCTACAAATGCTAGCAGTGAATAGTTACATGCTAATAGTGATTAGCTAAGTGCTAAAGTGGGCTAAGAACATGCTAATAACTCTATAAAAACTCCATAGTAACCATCTGTGACAACTACCAACCACCTAGCAACATCATAGCAACCACCCAGGTTATCATAGCAATCGCCTAGCAACCACCAAGGTTACCATAGCAACTTCCTAGCAACCACCCCAAGTACCCTGACTCTATCTATCTATCTATCAAAACTACTATACTAAAACTTAAACTTTCAAACTGAAAACTTTTAAAACTACTTCAAACTTTTAAAACTACTTCAAACTTTCAAACTTTCTGGACCGGCTTTTTCAAGCCAACTTAAAGTTTGTCTCAACGAACTTTTTAATCTAGTTCTTTATAATTTTTCATAGTTAATTGATAGTTATTAATGAGGCTAATCTCATTCAGCAATTATTGATTACTTAAGGAACTATCTCAGTCTTAAATGTGATATTTGTCACAATTATGTTCTGTTTAGTTGTTTCTGTCATGTCTGTATGAGCTCCTGTTTAGTTCCCTCATTTACCATGTGTATTTATACTCCCTTTTCTGTTCAGTACTTTGTCGGTTATTGTTTGTGTTAATAGAGTTGTATTCTTCTGTTGGATTAAACAAAGACTGTGTGTTTCAAACTATAATCTTCGTTGTGCGCTTTCTACAGCCGCTTATGTGTGACAATATTACTGATTAGTTAAGCTTTTTTTCCATATTGGGTAATAGTAGTAGCTGAAGTGTTAATGTATACATATAGGACTACTCATTTGTCCTGCATTACTTCCTGCATAGTTACTTATTAATAACGGACCATTATTCTAAAGCAGTGGTGTCCAAACTCGGTCCTGGAGGTCTGCTGTCCTGCAGAGTTTAGCTCCAACCAGCTCCAAAACACCTTTCTGGAAGTTTCTATATGCCTAGTTAGATCTTGATTAGCTGGTTCAGGTGTGTTTAATTGGGGTTGGAGCTAAACTCTGCAGGACAGCAGCCCTCCAGGACTGAGTTTGGACACCCCTGTTCTAAAGTGTTAGCCAACTGTTGACTGGAACAATTATATTTTATGGATACTTTAGGAAAGAGAATCGTAAGACCACAATAATGTTTTTTAAAGGAAGACATTTGATAGAAATGATAAAAATGAAATGAAGTTTGATCAAAGAAATGCAGGATCAAACATTGTGAAGAAATGTTTTAATAAACAATGGACAACAAAATAAAAGACCCTAGCCTTATGATTAGCTCTTTATGGGAAGAATTATGAAATCACAGCTCAAAAAAAAAAAAAAAGACAATATATTTTAAATACATTTAAGACTAAAATCATTTTCAAGAATTATTTTTCAAAATCTGACCTTTTTTTAGGGTTTCGTCAAATTATAACTGACTTTGTCCTATTAGGCTAAATTATTTTTGCCAAATTGTCTGAAACTTCACACACTCAAATGCATTTTCACTATTTGAAAAGTAGTAAAAATGTCTTAGTGTTTCAAAAAACCAAAAAAAAAACATTAAAAACACCTTTTGTAATTCTATATTTCAACTGGAACTCGCATATGAAAATATCAAAAAATTGTCACAATTCAGATGCATTTTCAACGCCTGAAAAGTAGTGAAACCATGATTTTTTAATAAAAAAAATCTTTCACATTGTATCTTTCTTGGAATTCTAAAACAATTATTGTAGCAGAAGTGAAAATCAAGTGTAGCCAACACTTTCCAGACGGAACTCGATTTTGACCTGTTTAATCATCATTTTTGGAGCATTTGCTTGTTATTGTAGTGAGGGCAATAGGCAGTGAAATATTTCCTGACCTCTGGTTGAAGTATGGATTACATCTTCCAAACTGGCATAGAAATGTAGCTAAAATACCTGACTTCCACAAAAATCTAAGACATATATTCTTCATCTCTGCCAGCACCATCACTGTTTCCAGGGCCATCCCAAGCAAGGGGCAGCAAGGGGCAGCAAGGGGCCCAAAAACGTGAATGCAGGCAGTTTGCAGTACAAGACAACTGCATAGATGCTTAGAGAATGTGAGTAACTATCAGTTATAATTTTGGAACATTTAGAGAGTCTCTTCTAAAAAAAAAAAAAAAAATCACATGGCATGGTCTAAAAAATTCTATCCTCAGATTTGAAACATAACATGGTCAGAACAACATTAAGCTATGCATATGCTCATGAATATTCTTGCTGGAACCCAAAACACAACAAAGTGTGAAAATAGAACTCCAGAGTAGAATAGAGTAGAATCCAGGCTGCCAAGTTTTATCTGCTTGAGCAGGAGGTTGTTTCCTGGTTTGCAGTATATGTGGATTCATGGATGATAAACCGCAGACATAGTTGTATGGCTCTGTGGTATATTGTTCACATAGTGTGCACATAGATGCTGCATAGTGTGACATTCTCCGCATCTGCTTGCTTCCTTCATTAGAAATCTGAGTAAGATGGCATTAGCATGTCCTTTTGAGGCATATGTGACATATGTGCAAGCGCCATCAGTCAATAAACTGGCATGATTCTATATGGGCTTCAGACAATCATCATACCTGGGGGTGTTCCCATGGCGTCAGATACTGACGCAGCGTCTCGTTCCCTACTCAAGGTTACACAGTTAACAGAGACCAGGATTGAAAACCACCAATGTAAAGTGTATGAACATTATCCAAAAATACAGCTAAAATTATAACAAAACATTACCCCAGGTAATTGTTTGAAATAGTACATTTAATTTTTTCATACCTCTACATATGGATAGAAGCACGTCTCCCCCAAGGCATCCCAATACTTTCCAGTCTCAAAACGCATTTTATACACACCAGCAATGAAGCTTTCTTTTGAAATTAACCCAGGACACCTTCCATCGTCATTAGTTATCCTATAATTAAAACATTATTCATTTTCATGACCTTAAGAAAATAATGAAATTTTTGGTTAGCCAAATATAAATCTGCATGATATCAGTTTGGTTGATAAAAAACTAAAGAGATAACAGTCACTTGAATAATTTGACACTACAATTTATGTATTTACCCTGTTGTGAGTAAGTTCCACACCGATGAGATGGGGTCTAGGCGATAGAGGATAATGGTCATGTTGGCTCCAGGAACTCCTTGGGCTGTATTCAGCACATGAATTGTGAGGGGGCTTGGCAGGGTAGCGGCCATGTTCATAGACTGTGAAAGAATGAATGCACTGTAAACCAACTGCTGTCAAATTATAAAACATTTTTGAAAATGATGTATGATCTGCAGCTTAAAGTCACCATGAAATCAAAATTGTCAATCCTTATTTTTTTATGGAATATTGTAGTATTAATTATAATTTATCTGTGCACTTCATTATTTTTTTAAATTTCATGTGCTCTCCTAATTTTTAATCAAAAACATTAACCTCCCGTCCCCCTAAAAACGACTCATCGTCTCTTCCTGTCTCATGCTATGGCTCAAGGGCGGAGCTATCTGGAACTGCTAGCAGATCCAGTGACATAAGGGATAAATGCTGTAACCGAGGGAAATGCTTACGCCTTGTTTAAGCTGGATTTATACTTTCGCCTGGCTCCGCACCGCGAGCCTCTGCTGACTGCGCGCGCATCTCCCCAAATGGACAAGATGTTTATACTAGACGCGCTCGCCGTTAGGGCTGGACGATTATGGCCTAAAATCAAAACCTCGATTAATTTAACATTTTACCTCGATTACGATTAATGAATGATAATTTTGTTTCTGTTTTTTTTTTCTTTTTATTTTTTTGCCCTCATAGTTCACTGACAAGGTTTGTACTGTAAATATGCTTGACTATTAAAGGTGGGATATTTTTTCCTATTGAAAGAGTGATCTGACATAACAGCTCACTTTCAGCAGTTATTTTATCTATGGTTTGTAACATTTCTTACAGATTTCTGCTCGTTGTAAATCAGATAAAGATAAATTAGCACAGTATCAGTACGAGTGATTACGTGTGTGAATTAGTCATACCGTCTCTCTATTAATTGTGAAGCTGTGGGTTGTATAGTTCCTTCAAAATTAGAAAAATATATGCTATAATAGGTTTTGAGTTTCTAAGCTACTTTAGTGATAAATCACAGGACAGCGCTGACAACTAGTTTCCGCGTTCCTCTCTGTGAGCGCGATCTTCACGTTTTGCGCAGCTACTGTTTGTATGCGTGTTTGTGCCACAACCCAGCCAACACAGCATGGTGGGGCCCAGATGGGTGTCATGTGGGCTGCCTAACTGGGGCCCAGACATTTTTGTCCATGGTTTCCATGGAGGCCCCACATGGGTTAGTCCAGATGAAATGAACACTGCTCAGTGTGCACACTACAGGCTGTTAAATGTAACACAGAAACATGCTGGAGATAATGTGATAATGAGCAGAATCACCGAAGGACAGAGAAACAACAAGAACTACAACTTCAACCACAGCCTTCGATGAAATCAACTGAAGATAAAAGACATTAAATCTCTCAAGATCTGATTAAAGATCTCTACAAACAGCATTACCAGCTTCACTTATTACTAACCAGATTGACTTTATTTCTGATATACATCTACAAAAGTTGTTATTGAGAATCACCAGAGGTTTAGATGTTGATGATTTGTTGAAAATAAGTTTGGTTTGATGTCACCGTGATCGAGGGCAGCGCGTACTTCAGTTATGCAGTTTGACTCTTGCCTGTTTTAGTGTTTCTCTTGCTGCTCGTTATGGCAAGAAAGGCAAGAGCTAATGTGTGTAGCTGCTGTCAGTTGATTGATGATAAGATTGATTGATGTCATCATGTTGTGGCTTTGTTCACTTATCTAATGACTGAGCTTTATATGAAGAAAAAATGTTATTAATTTTGTGCTGGATCTTTTCCAGAATAACCAATTTTTTTTTTTTTACAAAAATCAGATCAAAATAATAAATCTGAAAAATACAATGTACATTAAATGCTTTAAAACACCTTCAAGATTTATTCACACACAGACATCAAGAATCAGCGTATGAATCTCAACAATGGTGACATGCTTCGTGCCGCAATGCATTCTGGGTGCCTCATACAAAACTCATCCATGGCTCCCAGAATGCATTGCAGCATGAAGCATGTCACCATTGTTGAGATTCATATGCTGATTCTTGATGTCTGTGTGTAAGTAAATCTTGCAGGAGGTTTGAAGTGTTTAGTGAACATGTATTTTTCAAATTTTCTGATTAAAACATTTTTATTGTTGTAATTCTAGAAGAGATCCAATGCAAAGTTAAACACATTTTGCTCATAAAAAGCTCAGACATTAGATCAGTGAATTAAGCCACTAAATAATGATTATATTTTTATTATCATTTAGTGGTTTATAACAGCTGACCACATTGTCTCTTGCCTTTCTTGCCATAGCAAATAGCAAGAGCAGTCAGAGAAACATTTACACTATCAAGAGTCAAACTGCCTAACTGAAGTAAGCGCTGCCCTCGATCACGGTGACATCAAACCAAACTTATTTTTAACAAATCATCAACATCTAAACCTCTGGTGATTCTCAATAACAAATTTTGTAGATGTATGTCAGAAATAAAGTCAGTCTGATTAGTAATAAGCGAAGCTGGTAATGCTGTTTGTGGAGATGTTTAATCAGATCTTGAGAGATTTAATGTATTTTATCTTCAGTTGATTTCATCGAAGGCTGTGGTTGAAGTTGTAGTTCTTGTTGTTTCTCTGTCCTTCGGTGATTCTGCTCATTATCACATTATCTCCAGCATGTTTCTGTGTTACATTTAACAGCCTGTAGTGTGCACACTGAGCAGTGTTCATTTCATCTGGGCTAACCCATGTGGGGCCTCCATGGAAACCGTGGACAAACATTTCTGGGCCCCAGTTAGGCAGCCCAGGTGACACCCATCTGGGCCCCACCATGCTGTGTTGGCTGGGAATGCAGCTGCGCGAGCACGGTAGCTCGAAATAACATACATCCAATCGTCTAAAATCACTTGAATGTCCAAACTGACAAACCTTAAAACAAATACAACCGACAAAGTTTATTGAAGATGCAAGGCTCACCGCTCACGGGCCATTACTATGTGTTGAACCAGCATTCACCTCTGTGTTGCTTTTATGCCACTGACTGTAGGGGGTGGAGTCATGTGGCTACACACATGGTAGTATGTTTTTAAGGAGAAAGTATTAACAGGATTAAAAAAAAAAGAAATAACCGACATTGAAAAATTACATCGGTTAGAGGTTCTATTTTGTATTTGTATTTATTATTTATAAAGCACATTTCAATACAACCAAAGTTGTCCAAAGTGCTGTACATTAGAAATTGGGAAAATACAAGACACAATTAATATAAGCATACAAAACATAAAACACATACACACCTAAGGATCAATCACCCGATAAGTTAAAAGCCATATTAAATAGATGAGCTTTTAACAAAGATTTAAATTTAGAAATTGTCTGAGCAGATCTAATAGAAAGAGGCAGTGAGTTCCATAACTTCGGAGCAGCTACTGAGAATGCCCGATGTAGGGCATCGCTCGACAGAACTTACCAATGACTTTATCAATGAACAACATGATTGAACAAAGCTTCATTTGGTCCAAAAGATCCATTTCCTGACAGGAAACACCTAGCCTTAACAGAAGTGATGACGTGACTTCTTTTAACAAAGGACTCTGTCTAAAGGACTTCTTAGCTCATCAGCAATAAACTAATCAGAACCCATCACGTGGATCTGATCACATTAAATCTATTGATTCTCTCACAAAACCCTCTTGTATTATCGGACGGAACAGGAAAACACCCATCAACGGATTTAAAGACGAATCTGTCCTATCAATACCTCCCTTGTATTGAGCAATCCATCCTGACCCGGTCACTCGTGACTCCGGTCAAAGTGTAAACTATGCTTAAGGACTCAATCTTGAATCTCAAAAAGGGACAATTGTTTATCTGTTAAAATATTAACTATATCTAGAATAACGCATGATATGATGGGATTACTAACATGTTGGAGTCAATGCATTATATGTTTGTATTCCCGTATGCATTTTCTTTCTCTTGTAATCATTGTTTTTAATTAGGTCAGTCTAGTAATATGTGTGGAAGAAGTGTGTCATGTTTGAGCTCTAAATACAGAGTTTATAATTCTCTGTAATTCTGTGTGAATGAAACATTGAAATTCAGTATCAGGAAAATATTAAGAAACTTTATAAAGTTGTTAATAAAACAGGAGAATGTTCTGCAGATATCACGCGATGTGATCAATAGACAATAGACAAGGCGTGTCTAATCTCCGTAGCAACGTCTCATTGGAGGATCGCATCTGAAGGATGGAGCCAAAATTGCTCCCTTAAAACTATGCTGTCCGAACAAGCTAAAGTCAGAAATAGGTCAGAAAGCGCTCGAAATCGGTCAAAAGGTCGGTCAGAAGTCGGACTGAAGCACAGTCGTTGAAGCCCAGTAGCCGAAGCACCGCTACTTTGACCACGGCGGAAAAGTCGCATGGGTCATTTGAGAACTGATTGACCGGGGCTGATTTTCCATCTAACAGTCGCCGACTTCAACCACGAGCCGCGCAGCTGACCATTCAACAGCCGTCACATCCAGACTCCAAAACACTTCGTGAAATATCTGACCAAAGTCTCCAAAGAAGAAAACTGCTCAGAACAGCGCATCTCACCAGCCGGCAACCACTTTAAAGCTTCCTCGCAACCCACGAAGGGCTTTCCCGAGAAGACGTCACCTGAAAGACAGCCAATCCAGAACGGGGCTCCGCTGCACACGAGTCGCAGAACAACCCGATTACCTCAGCTGTCAGAGCAAACGCAGGTACAGGCAAACTTCTCTCTCTTGCTGGAAACTGGTGAAACTCCTTTAAACCTAAAGAATCAAGCCAAAGCTCTGCTTTTGTGATTTTCCTCAGGTTGCGATGTTTAGTTAGTATTTGGGACTTTCTTCATAACTCATATCAACTCCGTGAATATGTGTGTGTGTGTGTGTGTGTGTGTGTGTGTGTGTTTAGCCTTAGTTTCCTGTAATCATTAGAAGTAGTCAATAAAGCTTGTTTTGATTTTCACATATACGAGTTTCTTGTGCTGTGTATAAAATTACTGTCTTAAACTCAAAGATCAGTTACCTCTTGCTTATAATAATATAATAATTATAATCATAATAATCATAATAAAATATTGTTACTGTTGGCCGCAGAATAATATTTTATCCAGAATTGGTAAAATACTTTAACCTCAGTTTTCGCTGGACGAATAATTGATGAAGTGTTAAATATTAATTCTGAATCATTTACAGTGAATCATTTACAGTTGATTCAATTCTTATTCCCTGTAACAATTAAATTGAGCTAATAAATGACCTAAGGTCCCTACAGTATTAAATGGTGGAGAAAAATTCGGGCAGTTTAATCTAATTTGTACACAAAACAAGTAACTTGTGTGATTGTATCTTTTCTATTGATCCGGAAGATAGATTAGAAACAGAAACGAGGCTTTTGATTGTCATAACAATGATTGCACATAAGGCGCGGTGGATGAATGAAATCTGAACTCGAGTTGTTTGTCTGTACGTTTTGTTGTTGTTGTTAAAACTGCAGTAAATGAATCTAAGATTGTCTGCCAAGACAAAAGGAAAGTCGCCTGAGAGCGCACCAGGACAGAGTAAGCATGTTCCTTGCTTTTGTTCTTTAAGGCCTTGTAGCTATAGTGGATAATATTGCGTGTTCCAATGTTATTTCAACTAAGCTAAAATCCCTGCATGGTTACATTAGAGAGTAGCTACCTAATGTGCCGCCTATATCCGCTCATTCGTGAGATGAGATATTAATACTCTAAACACTACGTGTCTGAGTCTGATTTGAATGGGATTATTTAAAAAATTCTTGATCAAGTATTTATTGCAGTAAATCCTGCATGTTGTTGCGTGTCCAGAAACTGACACGAATAATTCAGATCGCAGAGATCTCAGTAATGTTACTATTATTAATTGCAGAAAAATTTGTGGATTAATGTGCCTCACTCTAACTTGTGGGTGTTGTTCAGCTCTGAAACATGAGAAGCTGAATGGTTCATTGTCATTGAGAACTGCGCCGTCAGTTTAATGATTAATGTGATTTTGTATGTTCGTTATCTGTGTGCAAAGAGTATAGAACAAGCGTACTCTTTTGTTGTGCGTCACGGTCACCACGACAGTGACAGCTGTAACCCGGAAGCCCTAAGAAACCTTTCCCGGGGTAACCTTTAAGTGCGCATGCGCAGTCTGCCAGCGCCATATTCAACTGTGTGTAAACAAAGCTTAGCACAAGCTGAGCTAGCTAAATCTAGCACGGTTGCATTACAGTCTATGTAAAGCTAGTAGCATTGTTAAAGGGCTAGTGGCTAGCATAGCATTTTGTGGTCTGAATGCAATGTTGCAATGTTGGAATGACTTTCTTACTGAACTTTAATTCACTCTAGTGCTTTCACCTCCCTCTCTGTCTAACTTACACATCTTATCTTTTCTCATCTCCTCCCATTTGAGAGAACGTGACAAATGTTAAATTTAATAAACCTGGTTTTTAATATCATTTGTTTGAGAGTTCTCTCTCCTAAATTTATTCTTGTCAGTTAAACACTGTTTTGTTTTAGTAGCAATCGTCCTAATTACTTTTAATGACATTTCCTGTTATTTATAATTGTTCTTGTAGATTTTAATGACATCTGGGAATATGAATTTTTGATTGGGAATTTTAATTCGATTTCAATTTTAATTGTAAATCAATTTCATATGGTAGGGATATTTGTGGATTAATTTAATGGTAGTTCCTTACCAACATCTGTCAATTGTAATCATTAACTAATAATTATGGCTTTGAAATTTTAATTTCATTAGTCATTAATTAGGATGTGGGCTTCCCTAATTCAGATGATACTTGATTAATTAATTTGATTATAATTGCTCTCAATGTTTAATGCTGAACCCATTACAATTTTAATTCACAACTTCCAAATTTGAATTCAAAATTTCATTAAAAATAAAGTTTAGTCTCAGACTTTCACTCCCTCAGTCTTTGATTTAATTCATTTATTTAAAGGAAAATTTTGGGGTCTCCCTCAATACTTGGGCCAGTTGACTTCTCCTGCTAGCGCAGTAAGCCAACCCCCTAGGTGTAGCGACTGCCTAGCGCCACCACTCTGTCAACCCTGTAATTTTTCCAAATTTTGGGAGCAAAACTTCACTCTCTTTCTTCTTCTTCTCTCTCTCTCTCTCTCTCTCTCTCTCTCTAAGATTGTCTCTTAGACACTTAAGATTGTCTCTCTCTCTCTCTCTTTCTCTCTCTCTCTCTCTCTCTCTCTCTCAGCTGTCCTCTTCTGGTTTGACTACTGCTGCTGGTTTTTGGATTTGTACCTGTGAAAGTCATAAAAGCAGAGTGTTTGAGAAATATTTAACAAATATTTGGGAAACGGAACACTTCTTTTAAAATAGTATGACACTCACTTTACCTTCCCTCCTCATCCTGTTATCCTACCCAGCCTAGACTCGAGCAGGTCAACAAGGAGACTGTTAGGCGTCCATAAACCCAGAGCACGCGTCTAGAAACGCTTTAAGTGGTGCATGGTTGTCAATCCTACTAGCTGAGAAACCAATACTGTCATTGTTATTGTTTTTCTTTCGCCCCGAAGGGAATTTTAATAACAATCACAGTCCTGGTACTTTGAAATCCTTTTCAAAACCCCTGTCTAGAACCATCCTTCTAAAATTAAATTTTACAAAACTCATTCTGCAAACAGTGTTAAAGACAAAACTTCATTTTATAGGGAAACTGGAAGCACCCCATTATTATTCTGCTTTTTGCTAAATGCTATTCTGTTTTTTTCGTGCTCATCGTTTCTTCTACTCTTCTCAAGCTGTGCTATCTGTGTGTGCTTACTGATTCTTTTCGCAGAGACTCCGAGTTAGAAGCACATCCACGAGAGGACCACAGTCGAGAACCAGTCTTACCTGCACATTTACACACTCATTACTCATTCCCATTAACTCACAGTTGACATTGCACACTTACACCTTTGATTTGCCCTGCTTGTTTGTTTTGTTTTGTTGTGTTTTGTTTTGTTCTTTTCTTCAAGGTCTGTGTCAGTTTCGGGTTTAGATCTCCCTCGCGGTGCCAAACATGTCTCGCACAACAGACCCTGCTGGACACTGGAAGGATCTGGAGACCTGGCTAAGTGTTGTAACAGACAGCCTCTTACCTCAGGCCGCTGAAACACTAAAGCATCAGACACAGGACCAGCTGGATGACAACATAGCAAGCCTCATGAAACAGGACCCAAGCCAGAGCTACAGTCACAAAGAACTAGCCAAGATCACCGGCTCCTTAAGCCACACACTCATCGCCACCCTCAAACTGAGCGACAGGCAAGCCGCCCATCGCCAGCAGGAGCTGACACGTGCACAACAACGCATCGAACAGCTGGAGCTGGAGGCTCAGGAATGACGAGAAGGGCCTGATGAAGTGGAACAAGGCGCCGAAGAGGAGATCAACAGGCTAAAAGAGACCCTAGCAGCTACTACGCAAGAAATGGAACGAGGCAGAGCAGACTACGCTGACCTCTCCGACAAGCTACAGTACGCAGAACAGCTACTGGAAAAAGCAAAGGCTGACTTCAGAGACAAGAACAGCCGAATTAAAGCTCTCGAAACTCACCTGAATGAGTCAAGAAATGAGGTCAGCCGCCTAAAACATCAGCTTGACTACATCAAAGAAGAGTCTGACAGTATTAAAGAGGAACTCAAGCATGCATATGAATTGCGCTGTGAGCCGTCAAGAACACGTCGGACACCGACTTCACCTTTGCCAAGCAGGACCGGCTCCCCTGTTCCTGGACTGGCACATGATCAAAAGGGGGCAGTGCCAAAACAGTCACCTGTTCCCTCCGAAGAATCCTACCTCCCCGCTAAGCTAAAAGAACGTGCTCCAGCCAGCCACAGATCATCTCATGGCTTGGACCTCAGAGACCTTGACAAGCTCGCTAGAAACATTGGCAAATTCACTCCAAATGTGCCAGGTAATCCAAATGTTCAGAGTTATCTGCAAGATATTGACTTCCATCTGGAAATGAGACCCAATGTTACTGACAAAGATAGACTTTATTTGCTCAGAGCCACATCCAGCTTTGAAGTGCGCAGCTTCCTGGACCGGCAGCCTGCCCACACAAAGACTGATTACCACCTGCTCCGAGAAGCCCTCATTAAAGAGTTCGCTGACCCTGAGTCAGAACAAGGACTAGTGGCTGCCCTGGAAACAAAACAAGGTCATCATGAATCTCCTCAAGTCTTCTATAGCCGACTAAGGCTAGCATACTTCGGGTCTCGCAACGAACAGAACATGGAGGAGGAATTGAACTTCAAAACTCTCTTCCTGAGAAACCTCCATCCTGGGGTGAGCCACCATCTCGGCGTCCTTGCCTGTCCACGCACAATGAGTGCTCAACAGTTAAGAGACTTGGCGCACAAAGCCTACTGTAAACAGAAGATGGCCTTAGAAAAGGGCACCAAAACCACCACAGTTCTTGACTTCAACACACAGAGTCAAGGGCTGGCCCTAGAGGGCACCCAGCGTCAAGACCTTGCCAAGCCGACACCCAAAGAGTGGAATACATCCTCGTCCAACAGAGAGTGGGACTCCCACACTGGTACTCGACCTAAACAGAGAGACAACCGCTGGGATGGACCACGTGGACAACAACGCTCACCTGGACGTCACTGGGAAAATTCATGGAACCAATCAAGACCCCATGAGAGTCATTGGGAGAAAACCTGGAATCAGCCAAGCTCATTTGGAAACCCCAGAGGAAAAGGCTCATGGAAATCCAAGGGAAAACGACAAACACACCCTGGAGCAACCAGCCCAAGGAATCGACGAAAAAACTCACAAAGATTCCAAGCTGACCGAGCCCAAAATGAATCCATACCAGAACAAAAGACTTCATCTTGTTTCGACTCTCAAGAGCTGATGAAAATGATGATGAAAGAGTTCTTCCAACGGAAGGAGGACGACCGGAAGTGGGAAGAGAAAAAGAAACCAGATTCATCCTGACTAGCGGCCAGGACGAGATGGCAGCGACCACCTGACTCAACATACCCCAGAGAATAGCACCTCATCTCTCTCCCAGAGAACCATAAGCACCATAACTTCAACCGGGCAAGAAATCCCACCTGAACATCCTGCAAAACAGACAGAAACTGATCCAACACCTGATGGGTCAGATCACAGCAGCATCCAACAAACACCTGCTGTTGAAACCACTCCAGTTCCTGAAAGTGCTGTCTTGGTCGTCTGCCACTCCTCCGAAGAAAATGAAATAAATGCTGACAGCCTACCTCTCTCATCCCAAACTCCAGTCCCCCAACTCCTAGGTGATCTCATTGAGAAAGGTATCGCAAGAAAGTTTTACCTCTCCATTATCATCGAACAACACATCAAGGTCGAAGCCCTCCTTGACACTGGAGCTGACATCACCCTAATGTCAACAGAACTCCTTGAAGAAGTCCAAAACAGAACAAAGAGGTCTAACGGAACCTTTAAACTTAAAAGGTGTGAGCTGAACCTCCAAGCATATTCCCACACAGGCCTACAACTAAAACATGTGGCACCGATTCACCTAACGGTGGGACCAATGAACCTTGTTCACCCAGTATACGTCTCACCACTCAACACATATCCTCTCCTCATTGGGAAAGACCTGCTTAACCGCTTTGAACCCTTAATAGACTTCAAACACCTGAAGATATGGACACAAGTCCGTGAGCCTCTGCCCCTCCAGTCAGTAAACTCCAACGAATTGCAGTGTCAAGTCACAGACACCGCCCCCCATCCACTGACTGACGATGCAAGTTCAAAGTCAAGAGCAAGTTCCACTCCAAGCAACAGGAACCAAGACCCATTCCTCTGCTCACTGCAAGCGTCAGACTCAGATTCCCTCCGAATCATGACTGCCATAAATGTCCAAGACATATCAGTGCCTGATGCAGCATTAGCCCTGTGGGCTGAAAACTCAGCTATCAGCCTGAAGCTCTTCAGAACATTGAAGCAGACAAATCAGAGCATACCACACCTCTCAAAGCATAGCCGCTTCCCTCTCAATCCATGGTCAACAACCATGGCTACCTCCAAGATCGTCTGTGCTGCAGACATACGATGGAACGACAGACTCTTGAGTCACTACTTCCTGGTTGTCCCCAACCTACCTCATGACATCTACATAGGAGCAGACATCATGGTCCGTCTCAACGCCTGCGTTGACACCGTGAATGGCGTCATATGGGCTCCCTTGTCACACCAATTGACATCTTCAGTCAACCTCAAGAATCTTCGATCTGGTCAAACAATACCAGATGCATGCGCCATGATCAACGAGCAAGAAGCCACAATCCCCGCTTACAGCAAGAGTGTCAGTGTCCGCCTCAACATGCGACCTGGCCAGACCCTTAACATTAAGCTAGGCTTCTTCCAACCTTCCAGGACCTGCCTAAAACTAGGACTGACCTTGGAAGCCACACCTCTCATAGAAGTGTCATCTCGTGCTGTGTATGTGTTGTTCAACAACTGTACGGCCAAAGACATTAATGTGCCAAAAGCCAGTCGCCTGGGATGGCTCATCAACCAGGCATTCCATGACTTTGAACTGACAGTTCCTGTCATCGGCCACATACCAGCTGAACTAATTTCAGACGAATGCCACAACACTGTAACTTTCACAAAGCCCCATGAGATCATCGCCATCACTTCTATTCTGCCGGTGCCTAAAGAAAGCGTCTGCCGATCAGAACTTACAGATGACACTCACCTCGCCGTCTACGCTGTGTCAACACAGACTACAACAGAGTCACCTGTAGAACAGATCGTCAAGGCCCACAGTCCCTCAAAGGACTCAGAGGAACCCTACGCCGGGTTCAATGCACAAGTCCAACAAATCCTGAGCGAGGCGGATGCCCTCCACAGTGAAATGGATCGCCAAGGACTTAAAAAAGTTCTGTGCAAATACAAGGACTCCTTCGCAAAGGATTCCCTGGACTGTGGCCTGACTGATATCCACATGGTGCGCATCCCAACTCACCCAAATGCGCAACCGACATTTGTGCGGCAGTACAAGATTCCGATAGCATCATACGAATCAGTGCAAGGTATCATTGACTCCATGCTACAAAAGGGGGTCATCCGACCCTGCAACAGCATCTACCCCGACCCAGGAAAAGAATTCTATCTGGAAGCTGGATTCTCCAATCATTGCCTCAGTGCAGGTCTGTACCAGCTCCACGACAAAGACAAACGGGTGGTCGCTTATGCCAGCAAAACCTTGCTTCCCCCAGAATGCAAATACTCAGACTGCGAAAAAGCCTTGCTTTGCACTGTATGGGCCATTCAGCGTTTCTCCAACTACATTGGAGCTCAGAAGGTTATCATTGAAACGTGTCACCAACCAGTGACCTTCCTCAACAGCCAACGAATCAGAGATGGCGTGGTAACCAACGCCCGCATAGCTACATGGTTAATGACGCTCCAAGGACGAGACGTCGATGCAAGATATGCCAAAAACCACAAATCCTCGCTGGGAAACGGGCTAGCAGCCTGTCAGACCTGTTCAACGGACACACTGAATACCTCAGCAGAAGCCAAAGAACCGGCACCACCGCAACTGACAAACTATAGGTACTTCGAGGAGAATGTGTGTGAAGGCATGCCCACAGCATATGTCGATGGTTGCTCCTACAATCAACAAGGCAACTTGAAAGCGGGAGCAGGCGTGGTCTGGCTCAACAATGACCCTTGCCCACCACAACAGTTCAAGTTAGGCCCTCACTCATCTCAATATGCAGAGATAGCAGCCATCCTCATCACCCTACAACTGGCCGCCTCCCACAACATCAAAGAACTGATATGTACTGACTCGAACTATGCCCATCTAAGTTTCACATGCCATCTAGCCGGATGGAAACAGAATGGATTCAAGACAGCTAACAACAAGCCTGTCAAACATCAGGAACTTTTCCAAGCCTGCGATGCCATTGTCACCACACATGACATGATCATCTACTGGAAAAAGGTCCGTGGTCATTCACGCCAACCAGGGCAAGACAAAGATCTCAATGACCAAACCGATGCCCTTGCCAAAGCAGGTGCATCACATGGAGAGCCCTGGAAATTCCCATCCCTCCCACCCAACCCTTCAGTTGCAGCCATAACCCGCCGCCAGCACGCCGTTGGCGCGCAAACCCCCGCCTCCTCCCATATTGAACTCTCACCTCAATTCACTGCTGATGATCTCCTCACCCTCCAAGCATCGGATCCCATGCTGCAAACCATTGCCGCTCACATTTCCGACCCGATAACTCATCCCATTTCCACCTCCGACCTATCCAATTCCTCTGATCTCCGCCATCTTCACTCAATCAAGCACACGCTGCATCTCAAAAACGGCGTTCTCACATATGTCCCTGAGCCCCTAACTGCGCCAAAGCTTGTAGTTCCTCAGAGCCAAAGGGGGATGATGCTGACACACGCCCACGATGCACCATGTGCTGGACACCATGGCGCCATGGCCACCTATGAAACGCTCAAACAAGTAGCATATTGGCCTGGCATGCAGCAAGATGTGACGGAATACGTAAAAGGATGCCTGGTGTGTTGCCAGTTCCAACCGGCAAACCCAAACCACAGAGCACCACTACAACGGAAAGGAATGACCTTCCCATGGTCAGACCTCCAAATAGATTGGGTAGGACCCCTGCCACGGTCAACACGGGGTAACAAATACTTCCTCACCGTGGTTTGCGAATTCACAAAGTGGGTAGAGTGTCTCCCAGCTCCCAACGATACAGCAGAAACAACAGCCTGCCTGTTAATGAACCACATCTTCTCAAGATTTGGACTGCCTCTAAGAGTCAACTCTGATCGAGGAACCCACTTCACCGCTGAGGTCATGCAGGATGTATGGAAACTCCTGGGCATACAGGCCAAGCTTCACATAAGCCATCATCCAATTTCCTCAGGGCAGGTCGAACGGGCCAACAAGACAGTGGCAAGCATGTTGAAGAAGTATGTGTCCGCCAACCAAAAGGATTGGGATATCAAGCTCCCTCTGGTACTGATGGCCATCAGGGCCACCCCTCACCGGTCTACCGGAGTAGCCCCATTCGAAATGATGACAGGGCGACAAATGACACTACCGCTACACCTGCTGTACCAACCTGGTGACATGAACCAAACTGATGGAAAACAGTTGAGCATGAAGACATAAGATCTGGTTGAGCATAATCTAACAGCTGAATGGACAATCTAATATCGGCAACTTTATCTATAAAAAACTTTCGGAACTTATCACATAATTGTGCAGAGACTTCAAGCCCAGCTGGCATAGGTGGATTTATTGCTGTATTTAGAGTATTAAATAAAACTCTTGGATTACCATGATTTTTCTTGTTAAAATCAGAAAAGTACTTAGCCTTTTCTGCCTTAACTAATTTCTGATAGTCAAATAACAGCCCTTTAAAAGTTTCGAATGACATTTGAAGTTTATCTTGCTTCCATTTTCGCTCTGCCTGTCTACCTAGACGGCGTAAAGCCCGCGTCGACTCATTCAGCCAAGGTTCGGATTTCCTTTTAAAACATCTAGTCTGAAGAGGAGCAATCTGATCTAAAATATGAGTGCATGACAAAATAAAGGAAGAGAGTAATTCATCTCCACCCATATTCATATGCAAGCTCAAATTGTCCAAATTCAATCCCACTATTTCATTAAACAAAACAAAAGTCATCAGCCATATTAGAGTTCAATTTTCGACATTTGGATGGTAACACATGTGGAATTTCTTTAGTGCAAAGAAGGGAAATATTAAAAACAACAGCCTTATGATCAGAAAACCCATTGTCAACAATTTCGAGATCAGAAACAATCAGACCATACGAAAGAACAAGATCCAAAGTGTGGCCATGTATGTGTGTTGGACTATTCACATACTGCACAAGATCATAAGAATCGATAAGATTAAAAAAGTCTCTTGACAATGTCTCGGCTGGGCAACAGACAAGAATATTAAAATCCCCCACTATCAAAATTCTATCGTACTTCAACATTAGTCCACCAAGGAATTCAGTAAACTCTGCAATAAAGTTCTTGTTGGTTTTTGGTGGCCGATACACCACAACACACAGCACAGGAGTATGTACCTGAATTTGCATCAGCAGTACCTCAAAGCTAGTAAATGTGTTAGATTTCAAATGTTTGCAGGCAAAGTTCCTTGTAAAAACAGAGGCCAAGCCCCCACTGCGGCCAGAGGTACGAGGAGAACTAAAAAAGTCACAGTCAGGTGGCACCATCTCTGTAAAAGGGCTAAGATCATCCACCCTTAACCAAGTCTCCGTTATAAATAAACAATCCAAATGGTGCGTGGTAATAAAATCGTTTAAAACGAAAGTTTTATTCACCACCGACCTTGAGTTAATCAGGGCCATTTTAGCCAAAGTCTGTTCATGAGTCAGCTGTGACATTAAACACAGCGAACGCAGATTAGCTAAGTTTACACCGCCTTGACGGAGATGAGGCAAAAATACCTGGGAGGATGGCGAACTAACATCAGGCACAGGTTGAATCCAACGATCCCGGGGGCAGCAGCAACCGGAAAAAGAATGACCCACGCAATCAAAGAATGACCCACGCCGGGGAGCAGACGGAAGGCGCCGCGCTCCACCCAAAGACGCCAGGTATATTTTCCATCTGACGGTAACGCCGCCACGCTTCCTCCGTTTGCGACGTCGCTTCTTCTCCGGCACAACGTAGAGCGACCGGCGTAGATACCCCGGTACCGTGAACTCAAACGGAGGGGCAGTTGAGTCTGGCTCACAAAGATCTTGGTTAATCTGTAGCTCCACCGAGTCTCTGATTAAGAGCAGCGTTTGCTTATCATAGATCAAAAGAGTTAATATGTGTTGGAAAAACGAAGAGACACACAGGACAAACACAATCAACCATGTGAGCTGCAGGCGGCCAGCCATACACACCGGCGCCATCTTGGTTTTGAATGAGATCAAAAGAGCTTTTCCATTAATTGTCCAGCCCTACTCGCCGTTGTTCTATTCTTTGAAACAACAGGGGGGCGACTCTGAGAAATTGTTCTCTAAATCAGGAAGCAGCAGTGAGAAGAAGTAAGGTACATGTGACAATGTTTATTCTAGTAACTACACTTCACCAAAACCACACTACAAAAAGAATTGTGTAAAACACAGTAAACTTAGAGATTATTACTTGTGACATTAGAACAAAATATATGGATATGTGAACACATATACAACTAAATTAAGCACTTAACGCGCACTTCCACCAACGCCGTGATGACATCACTTTTGTCACGTTCACCCAAGCGAACTTCTGGACACGTCTAGTATAAATCAGGCTTGACCCCTTATTTACACTGCACGCATCTGCGGCGCATTACGGCTGCAAAATATGGAAAGCCGAGAGGGCCAGATACACGTGAATTTTAACACGTCAACAACATGTTAAATACGTGTATTTGACACGTATTTCACTCGTGAAATACGCGTATTTAACGCGTGAAAAATCAACGCGTTAAATGTGTGTATTTGACGTGTATTTTAAGCGTGAAATACGCATTAAAAATCTTTGAACTTTGAATCAAATGTTTGAACTGGTCAGTGTCATTGGCTGCTGAGAACTTGGGTCAAACCATTTCTGTGAGCTTGAGGGGGTGTACCATTTATTTACTAAGATGCCACCATTTAACATGCTAGATCAGCTTATTCAGCCCTTTATTTGGTCATTTTTGTATAATCCATGGGCGTCAGAAGCAAAAAAAATGTGGGTGGGTCCTCCCTCTAAATTTTTTTTATGCAATCATATATATATATACAGGGAGTGCAGAATTATTAGGCAAGTTGATTTTCTGATCATATTTTTTTTCCAAGCACATTTTACCAATTCCAATCCACATCAATCTTAATATCTAATATTAATATTGTTTTTAATCATTTATAAGTGATATATAATTGTTCATGAAGGCTGGAAATGAAAAATGCCTTATATTCAGGTGTGCAGAATTATTAGGCAGGTTTTCTTTTACAGGCAAAATGAGCCAAAAAAGAGATTTAACTCAGACTGAAAAGTCAGAAATTATTAAATACTCATGAGAAGGACGCAATACTAATTCAATACTAGAAATTGCAAAGTTAAAGCATGACTAATGGACAGAAAAATGCTCACTGGGTCAGCGGGGTCAAACAAAAACAGCTGGAGAAGCAAAGACACATGTTAACTGCAAAATAATTCAGAATTAAGGTGAAGAATTAAGTGTGAAACAATCAGGAACCCTTTAGTCTCCAGCAACACCATTTTCCAGAACTGCAACCTACCTGGAGTCTCCAGAAGTGCAAGGTGTCAGGATCTCAGAGACTTACGTTAGCTAAAGAATCCTAAAAAATAACCCACTCTTAATAAGAATCACAAGCTGAAGTGTTATAAAATAGATGAAGACTGGGTTTTTATAGGCCTTATAGACAGACAGCTTGAGAGTGACTCCTGAAGGACCAGCACCACATCCTCTTGTACCACTGTTTGAAGAATTTATCTTCCAGAATCTGGCAGTAAAGTGTGGGAGTTCACTTTTAGTCCATCTCTTATCCTGAAATGTCCGTCTTGCAGAGATGGACTAAAACTGATCTTCCAAAACTTACTGCCAGATTCTGGAAGATGAATTCTTCAAACAGTGGTACAAGAGATTGTGGTGCTGGTCCTTCAGGAGTCACTCTCAAGCTGTCTGTCTATAAGGCCTATAAAAACCCAGTCTTCATCTATTTTATAACACTTCAGCTTGTGATTTTTATTAAGAGTGGGTTATTTTTTAGGATTCTTTAGCTAACGTAAGTCTCTGAGATCCTGACACCTTGCACTTCTGGAGACTCCAGGTAGGTTGCAGTTCTGGAAAATGGTGTTGCTGGAGACTAAAGGGTTCCTGATTGTTTCACACTTAATTCTTCACCTTAATTCTGAATTATTTTGCAGTTAACATGTGTCTTTGCTTCTCCAGCTGTTTTTGTTTGACCCCGCTGACCCAGTGAGCATTTTTCTGTCCATTAGTCATGCTTTAACTTTGCAATTTCTAGTATTGAATTAGTATTGCGTCCTTCTCATGAGTATTTAATAATTTCTGACTTTTCAGTCTGAGTTAAATCTCTTTTTTGGCTCATTTTGCCTGTAAAAGAAAACCTGCCTAATAATTCTGCACACCTGAATATAGGGCATTTTTCATTTCCAGCCTTCATGAACAATTATATATCACTTATAAATGATTAAAAACAATATTAATAGTAGTTATTAAGATTGATGTGGATTGGAATTGGTAAAATGTGCTTGGAAAAAAAATATGATCAGAAAATCAACTTGCCTAATAATTCTGCACTCCCTGTATATATATGATTGCATAAAAAAAATACATATATATATACATATAGATAGATAGATAGATAGATAGATAGATAAAATGCCAAGATCAATCGGTAGTTATTGATTATTTTGAATAGAACAACAAGACACAAACCTTTACATTCAATCGCGTTTTCGCTCCCATTTATTTTCACACATTGATCACACAGTGCATACAAAGTTTAGTCCCAAAATGGCACAACTGGAGGAATACACGATTACCTTTGATTTCATTAGATAGAAAAGAAGCAGGGCCGTACGCAGGGTTTTATATTTATCGAGGTCACAAAATGTATTATGCTAGGGGGGTTGGGGGGCATGCTCCCCCGAGAAAATTTTGATTTCCTTGGTGTACTGTACAAGCATTTTAAGACGTTTTAAGGCCAACAAATTGGATAACAATAGCTTTAAAACCATGTCAACAAATACATACATACATGCATGCACAGTTTTGAGGCAGCTTTAATCGCATGTTTGGTAATTTCATGACTTAATTTACAACAGAATAATGCTGGTGCATGCCCGTTTCTTCAGCGCTTTAGTTAAGCTATAATATTGTATTGTATAATATAGTAAAGTAATATGCAGCACGTGCTGGCGCATTTGTGTGAGCAATTCTTGAGTTCGCGCCTCGAGTACAGTAGGCTATAGCCTAACGGCTGATTGGAGTTTTACTGGCATAGCCTGACAACATCTCATTTGACCACAGTTCACTGTTGTTCAACTGAAGCTACCTTTTCCGCGCTCGTTTGACTTGTGCCTGGCGCTGAGGCGAAGTTGGAATGCACGTCTGAAAAGTGTCATGTTTGTTGTGGTCATAAAGAGACGTTTTTTATGTTTTAAAAAATGTTTTATGTTTGATATTTTTTATGCTCTGTTGGTGGTTTGTGGAGTAGCATCACCTGGGGGGGATTAGACAAATGCAGAATTAGAGACGGTAAAAGTGAGTGGGTCCAATATCATTGGTCTTAAAAAGTGGGTGGGTCTTGTCCCACCCACATACAATGGTTCCGACGCCCATGGTATAATCTATAGAAATAATATTCCCGTTTTATGAAAAAAATGATTTAATTTTTCCACTTATGCCATTTTTTTTAACAACGCCCTTACACTTACTGAAAATAAAATGCGGCATTATAAGCTCACTGAATGTGAGTATGCTCTCTCTTATATGACCTGCAAAGTTTTTTCTCTGGTGTGTGTTGCAGTGGGACACATAGGCTAACTGAAGTGTGTGACTAAAGATGATAGACCTGCTGCACAGTTTTGTTTTAAAGAAATAGTGCAGTTAGTTATATCATTTTAAACTCATAATAATGTACGATGCTCTCTCTATGTTTGTGTCAGGTGTGGAGCGCAAGCTGAAACCCTTGTGACATACTGGATCGAAAATATGTGAAATAAGTTATTTCTAGCCGACTAGTAGTAGTTCATTTAAACCAATAGTTGACTAATCACTTTTAAATTCATTTAATTTCTTAAATACTGGAGAGAATAAACCATAACAATGAGCGTTTACGCAATATCTATATAACACTCAAGCGCACACATGAACCTAGCATTAAGAACCGGCAAAAGTAATGATTATGAAAGTGGCGAAAGTGGCAAAAACAGCAAGGAGACATTTTAATTGTTTATTAATAAACTAATGTTTTTTTCTGAATCAGTGTCGGCTGCAAAGATGTTGACATTGCTGACTCTCATCATCTCCGCAGAGATGAACATTTCATTCGGATTAGGCCTACATAATCAGAGAGTAGCCTATTTCTTTTCGTTTTAAATTATTTAGTTTAAAAGTAGACATTTCACGCTTTCTGTATATTTCTCATGTATGTGAGGTAAGCAGCCTATACGCTGAGTTTTAGTTTATTTAGCCTGTAAGGCGAGCTCCAGTTCACGTGCAAGTGATCGCGCCCGCGCCTCCATGTCAGGATTTTATTGTCAGATATATTTGCTTCTTATTTATTAAATCAAGGTGATCGGTTGATGAAACATTGATTAAAATTAAGATATTTTTAAAATTTTTACAAAACGAAATTCACTTTATAGAAAGGCTTTCTACAAAACAAAACTTAATGAAGTGGTCAAAATCATGTCTGTCCCACTCCATGTCTCCCGATATATTGCGCATCTTATAATGTTTTTGATCATAGTCATGCAGTTCACTTTTCATAATCAAATATTTAAAAAAAAATAACATTATAATAGGCCTATTTAAACATAAAGAACACATATTTGGTTTCATTTTTTAATGGCTACCAACTCCTATACAGTAGACATTTCATGTCGTGAGCAAAAGATCATCATGAGTCGAGTTGGATGAGTCGAGTTGGATCGAGCATCATTTATTTTTAGACTTATCTGTTGGCCAGTTGTGGTCTGTGCAATAATTATTAAATGATCTAAACCATTGATTGTGTTAAATTGTTCCACTATAGTGGAAGAACAGTTGTACAACGGAGCGAAAATAAAAATGAACAGACTTTTTTGTAGGCCTACATTTTACAGTTCCAGTATTTTTGAGAACAATATTATTATAGCCTGCATGCCCTAACAAACCAAATTTTTAGCATTTTTACTGGGCCACTGCCACGCCACAGAGTTAAATTCTTTAAAATAAACATAAATCCGTAAATATGATGCATTGCCCTAACGAAAGCCACATTTTTTACTGTATCAGCCTTTTGGCAAACTTGGCAAAAAAGGGCAATGCACACAGCCATTTATGTCGTCAAAGAGAATGCTTAAAAGCAGACATAAGGTCGTGATACTGCTCTATGAAAGTCACATTTTAAGCAAATAGATCATTACTAATTCATGCACATCCATACTCTCATTTTCTGCATAATTTTGAGTTGACAAAGCTCTCATGTCCGCAGGACACGCCTACACAAATAGTAGATATTTACAGTTTTTTATACGGTTTCATCATATTACTCTTATCTGTACGGAGTATTTTAAGTTATTTTAAGTGACGCACTGGCGCCTCAGCCTGGAGTTATCCGTGATTATTTGACAATGTGTGAGTACTCATGTTTTGTTGTTCTGCTGTTTGAGCAAGCAAAAAAGATAAAAAAAAAGAGAAATGTTTGTATTGTTTGTCACTGACACTTGTAAATTTTATTTTTATTTAATCCTTATTTAACATTCAAATCTTATCAGTTAACGGTTAATGGTCGGTTAATGTGTGTCAGTCATGAAAATTAACCGAAATTAGCATTCAGCCATTAAAAAATTAAGCCAAATACCTGTACGTTTTCTTAATGCTTAAATAGGCCTATTATAATGTTCTTTTTTAATATTTGATTGTGAAAAATGAACTGCATGACTAAGATAAGATGCGCAATAGGCCTATCGGGAGACATGGAGTGGGTCAGACATGATTTTGACCACTTCATTAGCTTTTTGTTTTGTAGAAAACCTTTCTTTAAAGTCAATTTCATTTTGTAAAAATTATATCTTAATTTTAATCAATGTTTCATCAACCAATTGCCTGGATTTAATAAATAAGAAGCAAATATAGCAGACAAAATCATGGAGGCGCCGGTGCGTCTTATAGGCTAAATAAACCGAAACTCTGTGTGGGCTGCTTGACTCGCAGATGGGAAATATATCTATTTAAAACGTGAAATGTATACTTATAAATGAAATAATTCAAAGCGAAAAGAAATAGGCTAGGATTATGCAGGCCTAATCCGAATGAAATGTGCATCTCTCAGGGATCGTGGAAGCAGGCAGGCGTGGAGCAGACGAGACACGAAGACACTCACAGGAGACGAGGAGACACTAGGAGTCACATGGAACGCTGGATACAGGTAAGTAGAAGTTAGCACTTCTACTTGAGGTGAGCACTACTAGTCCTTGAGGTAAGCATCACAGGTAGGTATGCGTTAACGAGACCGGACAGTGACTGAGTACTCTGGAGTGTCTTTTATGCTGCTGTGGTGATGAGTGCTGATGCGTGTCAGGTGTGGCTAGTTAATACTCAGGAGAGGGAGTGCGTTGTGATTGGGTGAGTGTAGAGCCTGGCGAATCTGTGACATTACCCTCCCCCCGACGTCATGGTGGTCGACCCCTGCCACGTGGAGCTGGTCGGTTAGGATGTCTGGCATGGAAATCATCGAGGAGACATGGATCAAGAATATCATTCCTGGGAACCCATGACCGCTCTTCGTGACCGTATCCCTCCCAGTCGACTAGGTACTCCAGGTGACCACCACGCCACCGGGAGGCCAAGATGTCTTTCACGATGTAGGCCGCTCCATCTTCCACGATCAGTGGAAGGGGGGGGTTCTTCGGCTTCGCATGGCTCTGTGGAGGGAAGAACAGAGGGATGGTGAGGCTTTAGTAGTGACACATGGAAGACTGGGTGGGTTTTATACTCAGGAGGGAGTTGCAGGTGATAGGTCACGGGGTTTATCTGCCGTGTGATGGTGAAGGGGCCAATGAATCTGGGACTCGGCTTCCTACAGGGCAGGCGCATCCTGATGTCCCAGGTCGATAGCAAAACCTTCTCGCCTTGCTGGAAGTTGGGTGCTTGGGAGCGCCGAAGGTCAGCTGTCATCCTGCGCCTGCGTAGAGCTCGCTGGAGTTGCAGATGAGCCGAGTCCCAGACCCTCTCGCTCTCCCGGAACCAGTAATCCACTGCAGGGACGTCCGATGGTTCCCCATCCCAGGGGAACAGTGGGGGTTGGTAGCCGAGTACGCATTGGAAGGGAGTGAGACCAGTGATGGACTGACGGAGAGAGTTCTGGGCGTACTCTGCCCAACCCAGAAACTGGTTCCAGGAGTTCTGGTGGCCATGACAGAAGGTACGTAAGAAACGGCCGATCTCCTGAATCTTCCTCTCCGTCTGCCCGTTCGTCTGGGGATGGTATCCAGAAGAGAGACTGATGATCACACCTAGTAGCTTGAAGAAGGATCGCCATACTCTGGAGGTGAATTGTGATCCACGGTCAGGCATTATATCCTCAGGCAGTCCATAGTATCGGAATACATAGTTAAACATGAGTTCTGCGGTCTCCATTGTCGTTGGTAGCCCAGGTAAGGGAATTAATCGACAAGACTTGGAGAATCGGTCCACTACCACCAGAACACAGGTACAACCGTTGGAGACTGGGAGATCCGTTATGAAATCTACTCCTAGGTGTGACCAGGGGCGGTTTGGAATGGGCAGAGGTTGGAGTTTCCCAGAGGGAAGATGGCGTGGACTCTTGGAGACGGCACATTCCTGGCGACCCCGTACGTACCTCGTGACGTCAGATGCCACGTTGGGCCACCAGAAGCGCTGTTTCAACAGCGAGAGGGTCTCATTGACCCCTGGGTGGCCAGTGCCCAGTGAAGAGTGCGCGGAATGAATTAGTGGAGTGCGCCGTGTCCGTGGAACATACTGCAAACCTGGGTGTTGGCAGAGGCATTCAGCTCGGGGAGCGTCTCAGCGGACCAGGTAATGGGGCTGACAAACAGTTTCTCAGGGATGATGGGCTCTGGATCATCGGTGCTTTCTTCAGGACTATGAATACGGGACAGAGCATCGGCCGGTTTCCCCTGCTGCTGGGATAACACCACTCCCACTCCTGTGGTTGAGGCGTCGACGACGAAAGGGAGATCCTGATCTGGGTGGGCCAGGAGGGGAGCGGTTGTAAACGTGGTTTTCAGGGTGTTAAAGGCTTGTGTAACCGCTGGAGTCCAGGACAGAGACTTGGGCTTGTTTCTGAGAAGGCTTGTGAGTGGGCTGGTGATGGAGCTGTAACCTTGGATGAATCTGCGGTAGAAATTTGCAAAACCTAGGAACCTTTGTAACTCTTTCACGGATGTGGGAACGGGCCAGTCTTGGACAGCAGTTACCTTCCTCTCGTCCATGCGGACGCCACTGTGGTTGATGTTATACCCTAAGAACTGCACTGAGGGCTGATGGAAACTGCATTTCTCGGCTTTGAGGGAGAGTTGAAAGTCCCTCAGGCATTGGAGGACCTCCGAAACGTGGTGGCGATGGTCGGCCATGCTCCGGGAGTAAATCAAAATATCGTCTATGTAGACCAGGACTGATTTTTGCAGGAACTCCCGGAGCACCTCATGCATGAAGTCCTGGAATACGGAGGGGGTGTTGACAAGTCCATGGCATTACCAGGTACTCATAGTGGCCGGTAGGGGTCACAAAGGCTGTCTTCCACTCGTCCCCATCACGTATCCGGATGAGGTTATACGCGCTGCAGAGGTCCAACTTGGTGAACACAGTGGCACCGTGTAGATGTTCCAGCACTGATGGGATGAGAGGAAGTGGATAGCGGAATTAAATGGTGATCTTGTTCAAAGCTCTGTAGTTAATGCAGGGCTGCAAGCCTCCGTCCTTCTTCACCACGAAGAAAAAGCTTGAAGCAGCAGGGGAAGTAGACGGGCATATGTAGCCCTGTGACAGAGGTTCGTTTATGTACTCCTCCATGGCCTTCTCCTCCGGGAGGGAAAGGGAGTAGAATTTTCCTCTGGGCACTGGCTCACCAGGATGAGGTCGATTGTGCAGTCCCATGGCCGATGGGGAGGCAGCTTGGAGGCTTCTTTTGGACAGAAGACATCGCTGAAGTGGCAGTAACATGCAGGGATGTCCGTAGAACGTTTCTTGAGTGGACTTTCCACAGAAGTAGCGTAGACTTGGATTTTATCAGAGCTTAGAAGACTTGACACAGGAAACTCAGAAGTAGAGAATTGAATTTCTTTGGAACTTGGACGACTTGGAATCGGGAACTCAGGGAAACAGTCAGGAAAGCATTGGTTACCCCACTTCAGTATCTCTCCTGTCCTCCAGGAGATGATGGGATCATGCTGCTCAAGCCAGGGGTGCCCTAGAATCACATCAGCCGTTGATTCCTCCAGAACCAGCAGATGAATCTCTTCCGTGTGGAGGATACCGATTTGGAGGTGAAGAGGTCCAACACAGTGACGAACATGACGGAGTGGTTTTCCAGTTACCGAGTGGATCTGGAAAACTTTCGGCATAGCAGTAGTTTTGAGCTGGAGCTGGCGACAGAGGGCACCAGAGATGAAGTTTCCAGCTGACCCAGAATCGAGGAGGGCATTGACTGGAAGACAGAAATCAGCAGCAGTAAGGGTTACAACAATAGTGAACTTGACGGAGTGGTTTTCCAGTTACCGAGTGGATCTGGAAAACTTTCGGCGTAGCAGTAGTTTTGAGCTGGAGCTGGTGACAGAGGGCACCAGAGATGAAGTTGATTCATTTGGTACATTTGTGGCTTGGTACATTTGTGGTTGAGTTGGGTTTCTGTCAAATTTTACCATAACGTAGATGTTCTCAGAATTGATCACACTTTGTACTTTTTCTACAATAATATTTTGTATCTCTGTATTCAAATGAAAGGGGATCTTTGAAAAATGTTGCTTTTGTTATTCTATTGTTCTGACAAAGGTGTAAACCCACCCTTTTGGGTGGCTATTTTTGGGTGTTTTTACTTCATCTGATAATGTCAATCGTCACAAGACCATAAAATTACCCAATGACTGTTTGGATAGCAGAAAATCATGAAATGTAACAAAATTTCTTTAAATCGTCCAAAACAACGGAAAGGTTCATTTTGACCTTTTCTTATCTATCCAAACAAGACCTGGAAGGGTGTCATGTAAGTTTTTCCCAATCTTAAGGTATAAAACCTGGCTCATTCTCTCAATTGGCACCCTTTCCTGCTATCCTGACTTGCATCTTGCTTCTAATGATGGCACCACTTCTAATGATTTTCTTGCAAATTACTACACTCAGATTTCAGAATGTTCTTATCATAGATGTTCGATTTCTGATCTTTATTTTACCTTTTGGTTTTATTAAATATTTTCATTATCGATTGAAGTTTTCATGTGAGGCTAAATTTAATTGCAATGAATAAATATTTTTTCTTCATTGTCATCAACTGCCAGGATCTCATTTTCTCAAGTTTTTGCATCAGAAAGATAACAAAGGAAAGATAAGAAAAGCTAGAAAAAAAACATGGGGGTAAGATATTAATTTATTGTGTCAGCAACGTACTTATCAGACGTAAAGGCGGGCATACACTATGCGATTTTCAACCGATTTTAAGCCGAATTCTGACTCGTGTGACTCTTTTTTGAGTCGGGCCGATTTTCATCTATGTCGTGCATCGTTTGTCGTGCAGTGTACACTGGGAAACGAGAGGCGATAAACCTCTCCCGATCGGCAATCGGATGGTCGGATGAATTTCTGGCATGTCAGAAATTTTGGTCGCCCCTCCTGAGGATATCGCACAGTTGAAGCAGAGCTATGAACCGATTGCCCTATAAACTCTGTGTTTTTGCCTCACTGTACCTGAGCGAAAACAGAAGTTAAACCATTTCATTAATGCAGCAAGAAGAAGAAGGAAAAAAACCCGAAAAGAGGGAGATCTTTAAGTTATGTATATCAAACTAGCTGCAATTTAACAAACTGTTGCTTACCTCCAGTTCGTGTTGCATTATGAAAAAACCACATCTTCCAAGCCACCTGCGTGTATAGCCTAGCCTACTATACACCAGCGCCTCTTGTATTAATTTGATAATTAATTTACTTGTTTCACTTTCATTTTGTATTTAGGCCTACTCATTTAGGATATTTAATATTTACTTAGGCCTAATTTTATTATCACATGGGAAATGTGAATCGTTCCATCATTCCATCATGTCACGTCGTAATATTGGAATATAGCACTGCGGTCAAGCCAGCCGCGGTTTAAAAATACACTGTCAAGCCAAAAAAAAAAAAAAAAGTGTGTGCGCCTATTACTATAAATACGGTAATTTCAGGAACAGCAGAGAGAGAATGCGCTTTCAGAGCGCTTGAGTTGTCCCTATCTATCTATCTATCTATCTATCTATCTATCTATCTATCTATCTATCTATCTATCTATCTATCTATCTATCTATCTATCTATCATCTTTATTTTTTCTATCTAATATTTAATTATTCTCTTTCTTTCTTTCTTTCTTTCTTTTTAATATATGTCTGTCTTTCGATTATATATCCATCTCTTTCTTTTTTCTTTCTAATGTTTCTTTCTTTCTTTCTTTCTTTCTTTCTTTCTTTCTTTCTTTCTTTCTTTCTTTCTTTCTAATGTATCTCTCTTTTTTCTAATGTATTTTCTTTCTTTCTTTCTAGCTTTTTCTTTCTAAGATATATATATAAAACTAATAGTCAGTTTTCATAGGAGACATCCCATACAGTATGCATACCTCATATCTATCCTTTTTCTGCAGTATTTTGGAGAAATGCCACATTATTCAACTTCACAGGTCTATAAACACCTAATTTCAAATAAGTAGAAGAAAAACTAATGGTCTGTTTCTATAGGAGATGTCCCATAGAGTGTGCATACCTCATATGAGTACATTTTACTGCAGTATCTTGGAGATATTTCACATTATTTGACTTTAAAGGCCTATAAACACCTCATTTCAAATAAGTAGAAAAAAACAATGGCCTTGTTCTATAGGGGATGTCCCATAGAGTATGCATACCTCATATGAGTACATTTTACTGCAGCATTTTGGAGATATGCCACAATATTTGACTTTGGAGGCCTATAAAATCCTCATTTCAAATAAGTAGAAAAAAAGAATAGTCTGTTTCTATAGGAGACGTCCCATACAGTATGCATACCTCATATCTATACATTTTACTGCAGCATTTTGGAGATATTTCACATTATTTGACTTCACAGGCCTATAAACACCTAATTTCAAATAAGTAGAAAAAAAAGAATGGTCTGTCTTTATAGGGGACGTCCAATAGAGTATGCATACCTCCTATGAGTGCATTTTACTGCAGCATCTTGGAGATATGCCACATTATTTGACTTTGGAGGCTTATAAAGACCTCATTTCAAATAAGTAGAAAAAGCAATGCTGTTTCTATAGGGGACATCCCATAAAATATGCATACCTCATATCTATCCTTTATACTGCAGCATTTTGGAGATATGCCACATTATTCAACATCACAGGTCTTTAAACACCCCATTTCAAATAAGTAGAAAAAAAAAACAATGGTCTGTTTCTATAGTGGTAGTCCCATACAGTATGCATACCTCCTATGAGTACATTTTACTGCAGCATCTTGGAGATATTTCACATGATTTTACTTCAAAGGCCTATAAACACCTCATTTCAAGTAAGTAGAAAAAAATAAAGGTCTAGTTTCTATAGGAGATGTCCCAAATACATACAACATATGAAAACATCTTACTGCAGCGTTTTGGAGATATTTTACTACTTCAAATGCATATAAAGTCCTCATTTCTTATAAGTTGAAAAAAATAATGTCCAGTTCTCATAAGGGATGTGCCTTAGAGTATGCATAACCTCATATGAGTACCATTTTACTGCAGCAATTTTGGAGATATGCCACATTATTTGACTTCAAGGCCATAAACTCATTTCTAAATAAGTAGAAAAAAGTATTGGCCAGTTCTTATAAGGGACGTCCCGTACTATATGCACAACCTCAAATGAAACCATTCTAATGCAGCATTTTGGAGATATATCACATTTTACTACTTCAGATGCCTATAAAGTCCCCATTTCTAATAAGTAAAAGAAAAATGAATGGTCAGTTTCAGTGGAGGTGCGTCAGGCAGTAATGCCCAGCCAATCCTTGTTTCCTATCAGTCAAAAAAAAAAAATAAATAAAAAAAATCGATGGTATATTCCTGTAGGGGGCATCCCACAATATATACACACTTCATATGTAGCAATCTAACTGTGGTGTTTAGGAGAAATATGCAATTTTTCAAGGACATTATGAAGTCCTTATAAATATAAAAAACAATACATAGTCAGCTCTTGTAGGGTACCTAAAAAATATGTCTCAGGTTATGTATGTAACCTTAGTTCCCTGAGAGGGAACAAGACGCTGCATCAAGTGCTTTGTGAATGCCTCTGCATGATTGCATCGTGAAACATGTCAAATCAGTCCAATGGCTTCATAGGCAGGTGACATCATGACCAGGAAACTATAAAGCACACCTAAACCAAACAGGTCGAAGTCGGTCACAGGTACGCCCGTTACCTCTCAGGGAACCATGGTTACATATGTAACCTGAGACGTTCCCTTTCAGGGAACTTGTCGTAGGACCGAATTCAGCTCAAATTAAATAATTGATTTATAGTGAATTATAAAGAGTCATTTAGTTTACAACTGAGCAACTGAATCATACAGCGTTCATCTGCTCAGGCCGTAATAAGCTCTTGTAGCGGATATTAATATCGACTATCATAAAAAAAAACTAATTCGAGTGTGGTAACTTTAAGATCGACAGTTTAAGACATTAAATTTGAGAGCACATAATACAAGACACTTTCTTTTAAAATCTGCAAGAGACTTTATTTATTCTAACACAAACTAATCTAACACAAACACACAAGCACACGCAAACATTCATACATGTTGCAGAAAGAAAGGAAATGAGAGAAAGAGTTTTGAGAGAGAATGAAATGATGAGCATTATTTCTAGCAAAATATGCACTTTAAAGACCTGACCTGAACGAACTATGAATCATTAATTTAATGCACCAGTTCAGTGTTAGAATCTGGTGGTACTTGCTTGTCGACTTCAAATGGAGAGAAGGGTTTTTCCATGTCAATGATTTGTTGCAGGATCTTTTCAGGTCCGGATTGTGGTTAGATAAAAACCAATCACGTTTGAGCGTGCTGGCAAATGAAATGAAGTCTCTCGTTGTGGCTGGAGTTAAAGTTGAGGCGGCAAAAGTCGTTGGTTAAACTTTGCGGAAAAACTTAGAACACAAGACACTCAATGGAAAAGAAAGTTAAGTGAAAGAAATGCAAAGTGAGTAGAAGTTGGATGGCTTGAATGAGCTGCTTGTCTGTCCTTTGTCTTCAGCTCAGTCTGGTCTTTTTCTTTGTTTCTTCTTTCTTCTGGTTTAGTCCTTTTTTGTTACTACTTCTTTTTCTTGTGTTGTGACTATTTAAAGGTGCCGTAGAACATCTTTTCAAAAGATGTAATATAAGTCTAAGGTGTCCCCTGAATGTGTCTGTGAAGTTTCAGCTCAAAATACCCCATATATATTTTTTTTATTTATTTTTTTAACTGCCTATTTTGGGGCATCATTAACTATGCACCGATTCAGGCTGCGCGGCGCCTTTAAATCTCTCGCTCCCTGCCCTCCCGAGCTCTCGACTATGAGTGCAGTTATACAGTGCATAAACAAAGTTCACACAGCTAATATTACCCTCAAATGGATCTTTACAAGATGTTCGTCATTCATGCTGCATGCATCCATCGATTCCTGTGAGTATTGTATTTATTTGGATGTTTACATTTGATTTTGAATGAGTTTGAGGCTATATGCTCTGTGGCTAACGGGTTAATGCTACACTGTTGGAGAGATTTACAAAGAATGAAGTTGTGTTTATGAATTATACAGACTGCAAGTGTTTAAAATTGAAAATAGCGATGGCTCTTGTCTCTGTGAATACAGTAATAAACAATGGTAACTTTAACAGTACATTAGCAACATGCTAACGAAACATTTAGAAAGACAATTTACAAATATCACTGAAAATATCATGTAATCATGGATTATGTCAGTTATTATTGCTCCATCTGCCATTTTTCGCTATTGTCCTTGCTTGCTTACCTAGTCTGATGATTCAGCTGTGCACAGATCCAGACGTTAATACTGGCTGCCTTTGTCTAATGCCTTGAACATGGGCTGGCATATGCAAATACTGGGGTCATACATATTAATGATCCCGACTGTTGCGTAACAGTCGGTGTTATGTTGAGATTCGCCTGTTTTCTGGAGGTCTTTTAAACAAATGAGATTTACATAAAAAGGAGGAAACAATGGAGTTTGAAACTCAATGTATGTCTTTTCAATGTACTGAACTCTGTTTATTCAACTATGCCGAGGTAAATTAAATTTTTGATTCTAGGGCACCTTTAAACTTAGGTGTTTGTCCCACCTCTGTTAGGAGTTCTGACCAATCAGTTATCATCTTGTTTCAAAGGTGGCTTTTCTTCGCGCCCCAATCATAAAATAACCGTTATCTCCGGTCTCTGGAATCTAGCAGGGGTTGTTCTGTCGACGGACTGAAGTCGAAAATTAGATTCTCTTGGGTTTCTGGAATTATGTTTTGAAGGAATCATCTGAATGATTAATTTGTCTAGTTCGTCCTCAGTCCTTTCATTGTGCTGCGTCAACACTTTGGGAACGATATGTCGCCGTGAAACCAAGTGCCTGGTCTGTGTGAAATCGTGATCCTGGGTCAAGGTCAGGTCCAGGTTATAAAATCTGACAAACGTGTGCGGCGAGGACCAACCTGCCGCATCACACACTTCTTGAAGAGAGACTCCAAAAAGCAAATCCTTAGAGGCAGCCATACTCCGAGTAGAGTGGGCTCTGACCAAAAGAGATGACAGTTGGCCAGCCAACTTGTAAGCAAGTGAAATAGCCTCGACTATTCACTTACTTAAAGTTTGTTTAGATGCAGGGTGCCCTCTTCAACGGGACCCGAAACACACAAAGAGTTGATCAGATTCACACCACAGGGCAGCTCTGTGAATGTAAGCATCTAAAGCTCTGAAAGGACAGAGAAAATTAAGTTTCTCCTGGTCTGAATCCTAGAAAGGAGGAGGACAGGAGGCCTGCATCATAACAGGGCCTGCCACATTAGTGGGAACCGTAGGAACATAACCTTCCCAAGGAAACAAGAAGATTTTAACCATGCCTGGAGCAAAGTCCAGGCAAGAGGGAGAGACGAACAGAGCTTGAAGGTCTCCAATTCTGGAGACAAAATAGCGAGCAGAAAAAGAATCTTGAGAGTGAGGAACTTCTCTGGAACCTCTTTAATGGGCTCAAATGAAGAAAGGTATAGGCCTTCTTAGACTATGGCCAAATCCCAAGTCAGTACCCTCTGATGTACTGCAGGTCTTAGCCTCAAAGTGCCACAAAGGAAGTGAGTAACCCACGGGTGTCTCCCCACTGACATACCATCCAGAGGAGTATGGTAAGCTGAGATGGCTGCCACATATACCTTCAAGGTGGAAGGAGATAACCAACATATGACCTCTACAAAATGAAGCAAACACATTTCACTTATGTACCATCGCATCCAACCCCAGAGGGGCCGGATACGTGAGGGAGTAAAACAATAGACAGTGTGTTATCTCTCAAGGTGCAAACAGAGTGCTCGCACAGGAGCTCCACCACCACGAGGTGAAGTCTCCACTCCCCGGGCCTCAGTCCCTGCCTCTACAGGATGGCTGCTTCCTGGTTCAGCCGCCCTGGGATGTACACTGACTGACTGACACCACTGCAAAGGTCTCATGTAGAACAGGGCAAAAGGTATCACGTTGGATGCAGCTGCCATCAGACCTATCAGTCTCTGAAACGGTTTCAAAGTGAGTGACTACCCTAGCTTTAACTTGTTAAAAATGCAGCCGTAAAATGGTTTGATATGAGGTTTGCATATTGTATGGGACGTCCCCTATAGAAACTGACTATTAGTTTTTGCTTCTTATTAGAAATTAGGTCTTTATAGGCCTCCAAGTCAAATAATGTAATAGATCTCAAAAATGCAGCAGTAAAATGTACTCATATGAGGTATGCATACTGTATGGGATGTCTCCTATGGAAATTGACCATTAGTTTTTTCTACTTATTTGAAATGAGGTCTTTATAGGCCTCCAAAGTCAAATAATGTGGCATATCTCCAAAATGCTCCAGTAAAATGTACTCATATGAGGTATGCATACTGTATGGGACGTCCCCTATAGAAACAGACCATTCCTTTTTCTACTTATTTGAAATGAGGTGTTTCTAGACCCGTGAAGTTGAATAATGTGGCATATCTCCAAAATGCTGCAGTAAAATGTACTTATATGAGGTATGCATACTGCATGGGACGTCCCCTATAGAAACAGACCATTCTTTTTTTCTACTTATTTGAAATGAGGTGTTTCTAGACCCGTGAAGTTGAATAATGTGGCATATCTCCAAAATGCTGCAGTAAAATGTACTTATATGAGGTATGCATACTTTATGGAACTCCTCTATAGAAACAGACCATTGTTTTTTTCTACTTATTTGAAATGATGTGTTTATAGGCCTCTGAAGTCAAATAATGTGGTATATCTCCAAAATGCTGCAGTAAAATTGACTCATATGAGGTATACATACTGTATGGGACGTCCCCAATAGAAACAAACCATTCTTTTTATCTACTTATTTGAAATGAGGGTTTTATAGGCCTCCAAAGTTAAATAATGGCATATCTCCAAAATGCTGCAGTAAAATGTACTCATATGAAGTATGCATACTCTGTGGGACATCTCCTATAGAAACAGACCAGATTTTTTTCTACTTATTTGAAATGAGGTGTTTATAGGCCTCTGAAGTCAAATAATGTGGCATATCTCCAAAATGCTGCAGTAAAAAGGATAGATATGAGGTATGCATACTGTATGGGACTACCCCTATAGAAACAGACCATTGTTTTTTTCTACTTATTTGAAATGAGGTGTTTATAGACCTGTGACGTCAAATAATGTGGCATATCTCCAAAATGCTGCAGTAAAAAGGATAGATATGAGGTATGCATATTTTATGGGATGTCCCCTATAGAAACAGACCATTCTTTTTTGAACTTATTTGAAATGAGGTGTTTATAGGCCTGTGAAGTTGAATAATGTGGCATATCTCCAAGATGCTGCAGTAAAATTGACTCATATGAGGTATGCATACTCTATGGGACATCTCTTACAGAAACAGACCTTTGTTTTTTTCTACTTATTTGAAATTAGGTCTTTATAAGGCTCCAAAGTTTAATAATGTGGCATATCTCCAAAATGCTGCAGTAAAATGTACTTATATGAGGTGTGCATACTCTATGGGATGTCCCCTATAGAAACAGAGCAGAGCAATTCACCTCCCGCTGGGCTTCTTAGACCCCTACCGATTCCGTCTCGTCCATGGTCTCATATCGCAATGGACTTCGTGACTGGTCTTCCGGCTTCTGCAAATAACACGGTTATCCTTACTGTTGTAGACCGTTTTTCAAAAGCCGCTCATTTTGTTCCACTCTGTAAACTCCCCTCTTCTAAGGACACCGCCCAAATTATCATAGAGCACGTTTTTCATCTGCACGGTCTTCCATCTGACATCGTCTCGGACAGAGGTCCTCAGTTTCCTTCTCAATTTTGGAGGGAATTCTGCCGGCAGATTGGTACTTCTGCCAGCTTGTCTTCAGGATTCCATTCTCAGACTAATGGACAGGCTGAACGTAAGAATCAGATTTTGGGTCATATGCTCCTTACTTTGGCCTTTCACAACCCTGTGTCGTGGAGCGAGCAGTTGCCATGGGTCGAGTACGCCCATAATTCTCTTCCCTCCTCTGCCTTTGGGTTATCACCGTTTCAGTCATCTCTCGGCTATCAGCCACCTCTGTTTCCCTCCCAGGAGACTGAGGCTTCTGTTCCTTCAGTCCAAGCATTTATCTGCCATTGCCAACACATCTAGAGGACAGTGAGATCTGCCTTATGTCGCAACAGAGAGCACACTCGTCGTACTGCCAATCGCCATCACGTCAAGGCTCCCAGATACGTTTGCGGTCAAAAAGTGTGGTTGTCCACTCGTGATCTGCCCCTGCAAAATGAGTCCCTCAAATTGGCTCTGCACTTCATCGGTCCCTTTTCCATAGTTAAAGTCGTCAGTCCTGCGGCCGTCAAACTCAAATTACCTCCTAACCTGCAACGCGTCCACCCTGTTTTTCATGTTTCATGTATTAAGCCGGTTATTCGCGCACCCGCCCAACCCACCCGTTGTCCGGTTCTGGTCGAGGGTTCCCCTGTCTACAGGGTTAGGAAGCTGCTGGACGTGCACCGTCGGGGGCGTGGCCACCAATATCTGGTGGATTGGGAGGGTTACGGTCCCGAGGAGAAGAGCTGGATTCCGGCTCGGGACATCCTGGACCTCTCACTTATTGAGGATTTCCTTCGCTCTCGCCAGTCCTCTTCCACGGGAGAGCCAGGGGGCGCTCCTTGGGGGAGGGGTACTGTCATGAACCAGGTTTGATGGTTTCGTTGTTTCTTTGTTTTTTTTTCCTGTCTCAATCTATCTTTGCTGATTTGTTCCAGCTGTTCGTCATCTCTGCCTGCGTTCGCGCTTTTGAGTCCGCACCTGCTCTGTGTCTGCGTTGATTGCTCTCGTTATTTCTTCTTGCTGTCTGTTCGAGTCTGTGTCGGGTAATTGTTTTCACTGTTAGTGTGGCGTGCTACTGCAGTTTCTCTCTCCTCTAATATTGCTTGTGTGTGGGTTATCTGTTTGAGTCCCAGTCCCAGTTCCTGCCTCAGTTTCTGAACCTGAACTCGTGGTCCATCTGTCTGAAACTTCTGTAGTCAGGCCTGGTCTCTACCATCCACCGGCCAGGGTGTTCTCCATCTGCTACCTGAGACACTCCAGATCGATCACCGAGCCTGTTTTGACTACCCCTTCTGATCTCCAGCTGCAGCGTGCGGTGTTTCTACGCCTGGCAGTCTGTTTTTGTTCTATTTTCTGTTTGGGACTCTAAATAAATATTGCTAACCTGCTCCTTTGCCTCTGGGTCTTCTGCAGTCACATAATTTACAGATACAAGTTTTGACATGGAAAAAAAGAAAATAAGATAATAATGAGCGCCTCCTCCGCCATGTTGCCATTATATCAAACAGTTGTCATGCCAACTCGCAACGCTTGCCCTGCCTCCAAGAACTTCTGATTGGTCCACTGTTTTGGAACTGACATTGATGAGCGGCACTGCGTGTAAAAGTTGAAATTCTTTTAACTTGACACGGCGTCTTAAAAACACGGCGCTCATGTGTGAGGCGCTGCAAAAGACAAGGGAAATGGGAAAGTAGCGCAATGGAATAGAAAAACGCGTTCTGTGTGAACGGCCCCTAACACTTGGCTTGAAGCAGCTAAACAAATAAAACACAACAGAGACGTGCTCAACGGTCAAACATGTTTTTTTTGTTTTTGTTTTTTTTTTGTTTTTTTAAGCGCATGTTTACTTAGAAAAATAATGTAAAAGTGCTGCTATGGCATAAAAAACCTTAAGTTTAGCACATCGAAATTAACAAATATATCGCATGGTTATACACGCTCGTTTGAGATGTTGCATTAATTATTATTAGTAGACTTATTTATTTGTTCTTATGTGTTTGCATTCGATTTGTCTAATGCAATAAATTGAATTATTATATTTAAGCTTTAGTTATATTTGGTCAAACATGTCACTGAATACATTAAGCTATTTATTATAGATTTTTTTAGGTGATATTGCGGGGTAAGTCAATTAAGAACAGTGCTCAGTCATAAAAAAAATAATAATTATGTTGTGTGTGCGCGTGAGATGCCGGAGCGATCATTTACATTTTCTTATAAAAGCGGAAAAAAATTAAAATACTCAGACATTTATGGTCACATTTATGTACCACATTTCGAATCCGTGAAGGGTTAAATAGGCCTATTATTTTGTACTCTCACATTAAAAACAAAAAAAAAAATTGCTTGTAAAATAAATAAAACAAAAATAATTTTCTGCCGTCTCGGTTTTCTTTTCTGAAAACTTCACAAAAATGAACCGAAACTCAGCATATAGATAAAGGTTAGTGTATTACTTGTCGCATTTTGTTCCTTTCATTTTGTTAATATGTTTATTATTTAGGTGAAATAAATTTTGCGCATAGGCTATTTATTCCTTTTATAGGATTTAATCCTGTTTTTCTCCATTCAGAAGCACTGCAGGTGCCTGATGATGATGATGATGATGAGGAATCCTCATGTTCTGTTGTTTATTCTGCTATTTGTTTATGTAGGCTAAAACTAAACCCCTGGGATTTTATTAATGGGTCACATACATGTATCCATTGTAATTTCGTTTAATTCTAATTTTATTTTACCTCTGTATTAGTCTCTCTGTTTATCCCGAGGTTTACCGTAATCAACCGGATCCGGGCTGTATCCAGGTTGAGATCGAGGACCTGCACCTTGACACGACCACAACGCAGCCCTGAAGTATCAGCAGAGACTGAGTCAACTAGATCATCCACTGTGAAGGCCTCATCGACACAACAGCCAGATGTATGTCTGAATGAAGGTCGGTTAAAATTAATAAAACTTATTGGTGATTTAAAACATGTTATCCAACATAATGGCAAATATGCTTTCCAACTAATGCAAATCAATATTTACATTATATATAATGGTATATATATATATATATATATATATATATATATATATATATATATATATATATATATATATATATATATATATATATATATATATATATATATATATATATATATATACATTTTATATATATATATATATATATATATATATATATATATATATATATATATATATATATATATATATATATATATATATATCTCACACGTGTCCCGCATTTTCCTGCAAACTCACATCTATAGCTGCATTCACGGCACCTCGTATTTACCGGAATCTTGAAATGACAACACGTGACGTTATATTCGGAGCTGTTCACGTCCTTTTGGTCCTTGGACTGGGAATTATGCGTTTCCATGCCTAATAAATGAATCTACAGCGGTCAGGTGGTACAGCGGCCACGTGGTACATGTGGGAGCTTTCAGAAAACTCCCAGCTTACAAACTGTAATTACGAGCTCTACGAGGACGTGAATGCTTTTTACAAGCTAGAATCTCGTAACTACAGGAATTGCGAGGCCGCGTGAATGCACCTTAAGTCCTGTTGTCAATTGCTAGCTAAAACTGGTCGCAGATGATGTCATACTGGCGAGTCCACTGATCTATATTAATACAGTCTTGGAATCTAGATAAGGTTTGTCCAAGAAGTTGCTAGATTTGTCGTTAGGCTTTTGAAAAAAGTCTCAAAAGGGGTGAGGAAGTCGCTAAATCGGCAGCACTGATAACCAGGTGGTCACCCTAGCACATGAGGATCAGGTGAACACAATCAAGCAAATGAGAACTAGACTAGAGGTGTGTTTGTCATCGGCTGCGGCTGGATGCAACCGATTGGCGAGAGTAGCCGCATGCTGTCGGGGTGGAGCTGAAAACGGAGACAGAAACCCTGACAGTTATGAAAATATTCACGTTTAGGATAACATAACACGAGGCCAGCCTTTTGTATGTGCCGTCTTGACTTACTTGCTCTCTTTCATTACTTTTGCTATAATTCTCTCATTTGCTAAACTGAACATCTAATCAGAGTTTCCTCTCGAAGGCCCAGGTGCCGATTCAGCATGCTGGATCTGGTAAACTGCTACCGACATGAGCCCAACGAGAGCCAACGTGTGCAAAACTGCAAAAACTAGCCCGACATCCCAACACTGGTGTTTTCTCGGCTTTAAGCCTTAAAATGACACCCTCCTTTTTTCTTTTTTTTTCTTTTTTTTTTTTTGCTGGTCAAGCAGGTGGCCAAGATTTTTTCTATCTTTCACCTACTACCGAAGACTTTAGATATAGACCAGAGGTGCCTTTTTACAATGCTAAAAATCACACTTTATTGAGGTCTGTGGGCCGAAAGTAAAAGTTGCATTATATCAAACATTTATATTAAATTTAAAGTGGTTAACCTTGGTTCCCCTGATTTATTTAATAATTTAAAAAAATTAAGGCCTGGTTTCACAGACAGGGCTTACCCTAAGCCAGGATTAGGCCTTAGTTCAATTAAGGTATTTAAGTAGCTTTTATAAACTTATCCTAGAAAAAAAACATTACTGGTATGCATCTTGAGACAAAACAATGGCTCTAACTTATTTTAAGATATATCAGTGCAAGTTACTTTCAGATAAAAAAGCTCAAACATGCATTTTAGTCTAGGACTAGCTTAAGCAATCTCTGTGAAATCAGGGGTAAGCATACTATAAGGTTCTATAAAGCAAGTTTTATAGTACAATGAAATGTTATTGCTGTTTTTAATGATGTTTTAGTTACTTTTTAAACAAAAAATCTTGAATATTTAAGGAATAAATGAACATTTATATTAATCCACAAATAAATAATATTTTTTAATATGCAATAGAGAATCATGATTTTTGATGAGTTAATTGCTGCAGTCTATTTAAAATCTTTAATTAATCTGAATGAATTATTTAATTCAGATTAATTATCAGCATTTTTGAACAAATCTCTTGAATGAATGATTCAATGACAAATACATTTTTTAATATTCATTTGTCGCCACCTAGTGGCATAATGATGTAATGATACAATCATCATTTGAAGCAAGTTACTTTCAAAAGGCGATTTACTCTATTTTTATCGCTACTGTAGACATCAGTGTTTATATGCGAACTATAAACTTTTACTTCTGTGATAATTTGAATATTTGTAAAACAGAAATAACAATACTGTGTGGTTGGAAAGACTGTCTGTGAAGCTGTTTCAAACATACATGACAACTGCTTTCTCTGGATAAGCTGCACCGCCAACGCAGAGTTGAATGTCACAGTGTGCTTTTGTCAATGGTTTAACAGACACAGGAGAATTGTCATTTAGGAGTAAGATCGCATTTTGGAATCAAGATCACAAAGCACAGTGTATATTCTTCAAATGTTCCCACATATGCATAATAGGCCTATATTGCATCTGCATGGGACGAAAACAAAAATAAACTTTCTTAAAAACTGACGCATGCATTTATTGATAAAAATGCAGAAATTCAAACTTGGTAGCATGATTTTTCATTATCAGATAGATAATTTTTTTTAGCCCTAAGCAGTCCTTCATTCAGACATACATCTCATTGTAAATTTTGTTTACACTCTCATTCTCAGTCAGGAGAAACAGCCCCTAAGGTTCTAAATCTTGACTCATTGATGGAAATTAAGCTACTGTAAGTTTAGAGAAATGAAAACAGTTAAAATATTATCTACAATTATTCACAGTATTTTAATGTTAACCGTATTGTGCATATAAATTGCTGCAATAAATAGTACTACTGAATATTGGCGCATGTCTTCTTCAAAGGCTGTTTTTTATAGGCTATAGGCCTACTTTCCCCCTCATAGCATGGCGGGCCAAATCAAAGTTCATCATGGGCCAACTTTGGCCTGCGGGCCCTAGTTTGGGCATCTCTGATATAGACCTTAGGTAGTCTCGGCCCTTTTTCAGCACTGTGCTTGTTGTGTTCTGTCTTCCGGTTTGTATTTCCACAGCATGAAGGTAAGATCTTACAGATTTATGAATGAACTGTTTGTTCCTGGTCTACTGACATTTGTTATGACATCTACTTCAAACATGGTAACTTTCATTAATTATACAATAAGTAAATCCACTTCACCAGCTAAATACTCTTGCCATAGAAATATGCAGAGCTAACACAAAAAATTCTAAAGATGACTGTGCAGTTGTTTCTCTGGCACATAAAGTCTATACAAACATGGTGCACTTATATTACTTATGTATGGTAAAAGTGCAATGTGGCAATGTGGTGGAATAAATCCCGCTTTCTAAATAAAAGAACCAATCACCAATAGGTAAAGTCATTGTTTCACTGCAACTTCCAATCTCCGGTTACAATAGAAACAGACAGTGCCCTGAGATGTGTGATCTGCACGTGCACACTGGCTTGTCCAGCCTTTTTAACACCCTTTCCCATTTTGGCAAGTGGGGAATAAATGATAAGGTTGCTGCTCATAAGTCATTCTGAATAGACACATAACGTCTCAGGTTACGTATGTAACCATGGTTCCCTGAGAACAGGGAACGAGACTCTGCGCTGACTGCGCTAGGGGAATGTCCTCCGTGACCCGTGCTCGACATGCCAAAAATCACCACACTCCAATCCTATTGGCCGGCGACAGCCTATCACGTCAAACGGCGCGAACCGTGACGTATAAAGGGAGCGCCTGGGGAAACAGCCGACATCTTCTTGTCTTTGAGCGACTGTAGCAGGCATCCTGCAGCATGGCATGAAAGCGCAGAGTCTCGTTCCCTGTTCTCAGGGAACCATGGTTACATACGTAACCTGAGACGTTCCCTTTCGAAAGGGAACTTCTACTCTGCGCTGACTGCGCTAGGGGAACGATATACCCACGCCGCCATGCTAGAGGAGAATGCCAGTCCAAATGTCTGGACACATATCCGGCAATTCCAGGGAAAAACCGGGGGCAGAACTCCAAGGCTGTTAGTGACAGCATTCCCTACGGCCAACAGCCCAAGCTGAGCCTAAAAGAGGCCTTCCGCAAAAAGCCTACCAAGGCTGCTCGAGCATCTGGAACCAACACCTCGAGAGGGGGTGGTCCCTTTAAGGGAATGTGGCCAAGGAATCAAAAGGAACCTCAGCCAGTCACTCGGGGGGAAAATCCATCCCGCTGCCACCAAGGAGGCCTAGCCAGATCCAGCGAAGCTAAATCTGGCCTGGCCAACCTTGTCTGATATACAGAATCTCCAAGCGCAAACTCCAAAGAGGAGAGCAGGAAAGAGCGACTGCGAAAGGCAGTAAGCAACTCAAACCCACACGCAGAGATGGGCATCCTGGAGAGCGGAACTCAGCTAAACGCTATGGACCCTCGTATAAGGGGAGTACAACCACTCATCCAAGGATCTACTCAGCCATTAACAAGGTGCTGAGGAGGCTGTGCGCTAAAGACCCCTGACCCAGGGGAGCACAAACCAGCCTGGGGGCCGGTCTAACGGGAGACTTCAAGTCTACAACCAAACCAGCTTAGGGAGCTAAGCACAATTACGCAGTTAACCCCGAAGGGAAGTACAAAGCTCAACCTAACAGACAGACCGTAAAGCGGGCACATAGTCATGGAGGCTGGGAAAAAGGGCCTGCAACATAACCAGAGTTCACCAGAGAACTGAATGAAGATGGCGGTAGCCTAGGATGGCCTGTAGGGCCACACCCTATTGCATATCAAGGTGGAGCAAACACCAAGACATAACAGCTGCAAGTGCCCACGAGACAGCCCGTCCAACACAAACCAACGAGCAGTGCACTCGGTGAAGTACCTTTCTACTCTTTAAGCAAGAGGAGTACAACATACGCCATCATGCGCTAAGGAAAGGCCCCATGGGCCTATAATCCCAGCAGGCACGTGGCATCAGCTCGTGGCAGTGTTATCAGGGTTCAGGCTGAACAGACCGACTACACAGGAGGTCATAGTCAACCCGAGACCTGGCCAGCCGGCGAAACCATCCCTTTTGCTGTCGAAGGTCAGCACGCTCCACAGGAGGCCTTTACGGCCTACCCGTCACACGCGACATCAGCCAGCAGCCACTAAAGTTCTAGGAGCAAAAATAGAACCCGTTAATTAGACAGGGAAAATATTTTAGCTGCTATATTTAGAGCTAAAGGGAATAAACGCACAAAACACTCAGTAAAAACATCTTTTACTCTCAGCGAGAGGAGTATCAAGCTAAACTCCGACATGCTAGCAAAGGAAGGCCTGAAAGCGGCCTGTAACCTTAAAAGCGCGCGGCGATAGCTAGTGCATTTATTCAATCATGGAATGATGCCCGTACACGACCAGCGTAACTGGGCCAACAGGAAGCTATAAGAGAAGCCTGGAGAGGCCTGCTGCTTAAAGAACCATGTGGCACCGGCCCGTGGTCATGACAGGGCCCTAGCTACAAGGAAGGGCCAGTATAACCTAAAATGACAAATTTAAGGGAACTAGCTACACAACCTGAGCCTAGGCATACACATTCCAGCAGGCAATGTAAATCATGCTAAACAGCGTGAGCGTAACCAGCATCGTAGACCAACAGTGCTGTATCCAAACAAGCTGCATACAGAGAGGCTAAAAACAAATAGCCAACAATCAAACAGCAATGAACCCCAGATGCTGTGGTGCAAACGACCGGGAGAGGTCGGGTAAACAAAATTCCCTACACTCATCCTGAGTGTGCGATCCAACAGGTGATGCACTCAGTGAAACACAAACCCTAACCGGGGAGTACAACAACAACACCGTATTCATATATAGAGGCCGGATAAAGCCTGCTATCATAAAAAACAGGTGTAACCTGTGGCAGCACAAGCACGCTCACATAACACGTCTGCATAAACATATGAAGGGGAAATATGGGCAAAAAACGGCCAGCAACTTCCTCAGAAGGAGGCCAGAACTAGGAACTATACAACCGCAGGGGGATAGTCATAACAGGGGGATGTAAACAAACACACACCTAACCTAGTTCTAGCCTAGCCGCTAGCTAAGGACTGTATGTAGACCAAGCTACACTCGGGCTACAAAGCTATACACGGTATCAGCCGAGAAACTACACCAACGCTAAACAACAAAGTGGCCATAAAGAGCCTGCCTGTAACAGTCAGCCTAACATACAGTTATTTGCCCAAATAACCCCTTAAAACATGAACAGATGACAACTATATGCACGGGAAGCTATACAGGAAAAGCAAGGTCTATATTGAGAATGAAAAATGGACCTGGCTTACCTCCTGTGGCTCGTAGAATGCAGATTCCTCCCCAATTCGTCACACGGAGGGGAAAATCCAAAGTCCCATAAGCCCAAAAGCACTTTCACTATCAAGCCAGACGGCGGGCCGTCAGGAATATATTCATCATAGGCCCGCAACATCAGCCCGACTGTAAAGCCCGCAGCATATAGATGTCACAAACGCTATCGGGAGGCGAAGGAAGAGCGAGGGCGAAAAAAAAGAAAACCCTAGCGAGAGAGGGGATTGATTACCGGCGCTGCTGGCACTGCTCCTCGATCACCTCCCTCAGGTGTTGCTTCTTCCTTCTAGCGTCTCGCCGTCTCTGCGACTTACTCCGAGGAGGAGGAGGCGCACGAGCTGCGACACTTTTCCTCTGGGCCTACCTCTGAGCCTCGGCTCGAGACGGCCCGGGATCTCCCGGCTGTCTGGGCCCAGAGCTGGATCTGAGCGGGATGCAAGATCTAGCGCGTCTTCGCCTCCCTGATCAAGATCCGTAAGCAGATCAGCCTGGTACGCCAGAAGCACCGTCACAGTGTGCAACGCCGCACCAGCCTGACCTGCAGCGGCGTAAGCCCTGCCATTCAAACGTGATGTCACCTTCAACGCTTTGGATGGCAGGGCCCTCGCCGGAGTTGCCGGGCCATGGGTAGAGAGAAAACGATCGTCTAACCTGCTGCGAGCAGGTTCCCTCCTCACGCGCTCCCAGGGCAGCTGCAGTCTGCTCAAGGCGCGTTCCATAACTTCCAGCAACTCCGAAAAACGCCGCGCAGGGAGGCCGTGGCCATCTTCTGCTCTCCGGGGCTTTGGACCAAGAGAGCACTCGCTCCTGGGTCCGAGGATGTTAAAGATAAAACATCGTCGTCATCCGCCAGAAGCGCGTCCTCGTCAGTCGCTTCAGCTTGAGAAAGACAGACACCCCTCTCAAATTCTTCAGCGAGTTCCACCTGCGAGCCCCATGATTTCAATCACCGCTGAGCCTCAGCACGAGCGGGGCCGGAACCACCTGGCAGCGGTGGTGGCACTTCTCCCCTCGAGAAGAGGGCCAAACGAGAACGGAGAGTTTTCATAGAAAAACGCTCACAGTTAGCACAGGCAGCACCCTCGAGTACTGACCGTGCGTGCTCCTCGCCCAGACAGAAAACGCACAAGTTGTGTGTGTCCTCCGGTGTCAGAAAACCTGGGACAAGGATCAGCACACTTCCTGAAAGATTTAGCAGACATATTTTCTTTTGGCAGAGTGAAAAAGGCACGAGCAAAAGCAGTCGCGAAAAGACAAAAGGATGTCGGCTGTTTCCCCAGGCGCTCCCTTTATACGTCACGGTTCGCGCCGTTTGACGTGATAGGCTGTCGCCGGCCAATAGGATTGGAGTGTGGTGATTTTTGGCATTTCGAGCACGGGTCACGGAGGACATTCCCCTAGCGCAGTCAGCGCAGAGTAGAAGTTCCCTTTCGAAAGGGAACCAACATATATTTAGAAAGCCAACACTTGTGAGTTTACGTTTCAAGTCTCAGAATTACTGTAATTAATATGGAGACAGAAGTCTGCTCATGCTTCATTTCAAATCTGAGGATGTTATCTGTAAAACAACTATGAATTTTATTAAACATTATCTAAGACCATATCATGTGTGTTTTTAGAGAAGGCTAATAAAAGGTTAATATATATATATATATATATATATATATATATATATATGCGTTTATACAACAGTGTCTTTAAAACCCTCTTTAGTGCAGCACTACTTCCTTCCGCCACGGATTCAAATCTCAAGTTGTCAGTTGGACCAAGCCTTCGTTACTAATTCTAAAACGTCACTTCAGAACTAGTAATGAAGGAACATTTCAAATCTCAAGTTGTCAGTTGGACCAAGCCTCCGTTACTAACTCTAAAACGTCACTTTAGAACTAGTAACGAAGGAACGTTGAGTCGCTTCATTGAAACACATTGAATTTTGTACAGTATTAGAGAGAGAGAGAGAGAGAGAGAGAGACGTTGACGTTTATATCGCTTTATTTATACTAAAATTTGTTAATTACATTTTTTTTTTTTTTTTTTATAATCAACAACCAATCATAACCCACATTCAATTATTACAATCACTCACAAACATAAATTAATAATAAAAAATATAAATAAATAAAACTATATATATATTAATATACATACACACATACTTGTATAAATGTATACATATACAACTCATAAATATAAACACATTAACTTCACATCAAATAATATACTTTCAACCAACAATTAAAAGTTTAGAATTAGATTCTCCTCATGATCCACAGTACACAAAACTTCATTTAAACCCCATAATTCCTTGAAACAAACCAGATTTTTAATCAATTTATAATAAGCAAATTCTGCTTTGATCCTTGAAGTCACAAAGGCTCTTAAAATTATCTCTGGTTCTACTAAAACTTCTTCATTTATCTTTTTTTTCCTTGTTATCTATATAGCCTTTTTTGTTTCCGCTATTAGAAAATTAATTATACCAATTCTTCTCTTATCTGAAGCCTTATAATTTGGTCCAAATATGAAAACAGAGTCATTAAACTCTTCGCCCAATTTTTCAATACAATTTTCCAATATTTGAAAAACACCTCTCAATCTAGAACAAAATAAGAAAAGATGATCAATTGATTCCTCTAAATCACAAAAGGGACATTTCTTTTCTACAGTGGGATCGATGTGTGCCACGTGTCTGTTTGTAGCTACTGCCCAATGTATAACTCTCCACTGTAGATCTGCAGTTCATTTTTCAATAGGAGATTTATACAATGTTCTCCAGCTCCTTCTAGGAGAAGAGTTTGGTCCCAACACATCTGACCACTTTGTTTCTCTACAGTCCTTTAGAACTGATTGGTGAGCGACTTTTACACAAGTCAAATATAATGTTTTCTTTGAAGCCTCTTTAAAACCATGTAACTCTGGAGTCCTGAAAGAGAGAATTGATTCCTCTTGTGGTTCTTCTACCACCAAAGCTGAAACTTTAAGTTCAGGAAAAACCACCTCCTTTATCTCCTTCTCTTCTTCATTCAAATCTTCCATCCCTCTCAACTTTTGACGATAAACCGAGGGAAAAAATGAGAAAATACCATCCATTACATGTTTCATCAATCTGACGGACCTGATTCCAGTCAGACTACACAGTTCCTCTGGACTTTTCCATTCATCACCATTTTTCAAGTCCATTATCCTTGTGCATCCAGCTCTTGCCAATGCTTTCTGTAGGCTTTTTGAATTAAGCACCTTTACTTGAAGTAAGGGATTATTAAAAAGAGGTTCTTCATTGATCCAGGATTCAGAATAAGACAAATCTCTCTTTACTTGAAGAATTAAAGTCCATGTTCTCAACATTGTTTTATAAAAAGCAGATGTGTCTTTTAAGTCCATTTCTGTTAAATTAATTAAAAACAAATGTAAATCATATTTAAAAACATCAACTTTATGCAACAGGGTTTTAGCAGTATCAGTCCAGCACCTGTTTGAATACAGCAACTTTTGTGCTGCCTGCAGCCTGAAGGTCTTAACTCTGCTTTTGATATCTATTAATCCCTGTCCACCTTCATTTACTGGTAAAAAAAGAATGGATGCTTTAGTCCAATGTTGTCCAGTCCAGAAAAAATCCACTAATCTTCTTTGTAGTTCATGAACGATATCATCAGGTGGGTCCAGGACATTCATTTTGTGCCACAGTGCTGAAGCTACTAAATTATTTGTGACCAAAACTCTTCCCCTATAAGAAAGCTGTGGTAGCACCCATGACCACTTAGACAACCGGCTACACATCTTCTCCACCATTCCTTCCCAATTTTTCATCTTAAATCTTTCAGTCCCTAAATAAACCCCTAAACATTTCAACCCCTCTTGACTCCACTTAACACCACCTGGGAGCACTGGTGGACTATTATTTACCAATTGTCCACAATAAAACCCTTCACACTTTTCCCAGTTCACTTTCGCTGTTGATGCATTTTCATAGATTTTCAGAGTTTCTATTAATACAGACACATCCCTCTCATCCTTAATAAAAATTGTAACATCATCAGCGTATGCGACAAATTTAATAGGCCTTTCAACAGAAACCCCTTGTAATGTTTTCCTTAACTTACAAAGTAGGGGTTCAATGGCCAATGAATACAACATCCCTGATAACGGGCATCCCTGTCTGATTCCTCTCAACACTGGAATAGGCTGACTAAGCCCACCTCCCACTTTCAACATTGCAGAAGCATCATTGTACAACATTTTAGTCCATGAAATAAAACTTTGACCAATCCCAAAAGCCTCAAGCGTTTTAAATAAATAAAAATGACTAACTCTATCAAACGCTTTTTCCTGATCGATCGCAAAAATGCCAACATTTTCACCATTCAAACTTGCAATGTCTATTATGTCTCTTACAAGAAACAGATTGTCCATTATTGTTCTGTTAGGGATACAATATGTTTGATATTCATTGACAATACATTCTAAAAAAGGTTTCAATCTATTAGAAAGACACTTTGCCATAATTTTATAGTCGGTGCATAAAACAGCCACAGGTCTCCAATTTTTCAACAAACCAAGATCACCTTTTTTAGGTAATAAAGATAAAACTGCTCTTTTACAACTAGTAGGCAATTCATTTTTTTGATAACAATGATTAAAAACTTCATAAAAATCATCTTTCAGTAAGTTCCAAAATTGTTTATAAAATTCAGCTGGGATTCCATCTATACCGGGTGCTTTTCCAGTTGAAAGTTTTTGAACAGCTTCAGACAGTTCTTTTAGCTGGAGGCCAGAGTCAAGCTGTTTACTCTGTTCATCAGAAAGTTTCAGTAAGTCTTTATGCATCTCCTCAATGCAACTTACATCACATTGTCCTTCTCCAAACAAGTCCATATAAAAACTCATAGCAATTTTTCTCATTTCATTTGGATCGGAAATCACATTCCCATTTACATCTTTCAAATGCAACATCATTTTTTTTTCTCTTACTTTCTGCTCTAAATTAAAAAAGAAGGAACTTGGTGCATCCATTTCACTCAAAAATGCAAAGCGAGCTCTAATTAAAGCCCCCTTTGCCTTCTCATGAAATAATGTAGCTAAAGCTTTTTTTTTTCCTTCCAGCTTCCCAACTGCCACAACATCTCCAACACTTAATTCTCTTTCAATTTGTTTTATCTCTTTTTCTAGTTCAAAAACAGTTTTTTTAATCCTACTATTTGTGTTATATATATAGTTTTGACAAAATATTCTTATCTGTACTTTTCCTATATCCCACCACTGAACAATATCATCATAATTATTTTTTTGTTTTCTCCACTCAATCCAAAATACTTTAAATTTTTCACAAAAAAGCACATCTTGTAATAATTTCACATTAAAATGCCAATAATAACTATGACTTTGTGACTTCTTTACATTTATTTCAATTATACATAAATGATGATCAGAAAACCCATTTGGATAAATTGTTGATTTTAAAATCCTATTACTTTTATTCTTATTAATATAAAAACGATCTAACCTGGCGGTACTAATATGGTCATGTAAAGCCTTTACCCATGTATACTGTTTAACTGTAGGGTGTTGTAATCTCCATACATCAACTAAATTAGAATTACTAATAACATCCTGTAAAAATTTGGCAGAAGAAGGATGAGGTTCTTCTCCATTTCTATCTAGGGTAAAATTAACTGTACAGTTCCAATCACCCCCTAAAACCAACCACACATTTTCATCACAATTTTGTTTTAAAAACTCATGTAATTTTTTAAAGATTTGTATCCTCTCTGCTCCAGTATTTGGTGCATAAATATTAATAAAAACAAAAACAAATCCATTTACATTTGCTTGAACTGCCAAAATTCTCCCTTTTTCTATTTCATTGACAGACACATTGGTTATATTAATTGTCCTTGAAAATAAAATAGCAACTCCTCCTCTAACATTTGTACCATGACTCATAAACAAATCACTTCTCCACCCCATTTTCCATTCTATTTCATTTTTCACATCACTATGTGTCTCTTGCACAAATGTTACATCAATACTCTTATTTTCTATGTATTCATGTAAACTTGCTCTTTTTCTGCCATCTCTTCCCCCATTGATATTAATGGATCCTATTCTAAAGCTCTCCATGAAAAAAGAGGACAGAAAAAAAGAAAACACAAACGACAACACAAGAAAGGACAAGTAGTTCACCCCTTGTGATTCCTTCATAAATAAATTATAAGGAATTTTCAAGAACTTTCTCTTTTCTCAAGTTTGTTACCATTTTTTTCAATCTGAATCTTTTCCTTCTACTTAGCTCTTCATAACTGACCGTCTTTTGTATCTTTATCACAGAAGCCAAAAACTTTCTCACATCAGGAAAAAATTCTTTAACCTCTACTTTTCTTCCAAAGGTTGCATCAAGAAAATCGTTAATCTCTTTTACAGTATATAACTGATCCTCATCATAGTTGGAGGGAATATCTGACATTTCAGAAAGACAATCATCATCAACCATCTCTTCAGTCACATCAGTGCTTTCAGAGAGCTGTGACAGAGGTACATTATCAATTTGATTCTCAACGTTATCTTCATCAAGCTCATCAGAACTCTCAAGATGACATTTTTTCACATCACTTGTCCCTGCCTCTTCATTATTCCTCCTTTTATTTTCTCCGTCACAATTATTTTTTTTCGCCTTTTTTTCCCCTAATTTCTTTTCACTTAATTCCTTCAGTCTTATATCCTCAATGGATTCACTTTGTTTATGAGTACTCCGTTCAGGGCCGCCGCTACCTATAGGCAGAGCAGGCAGTTGCCTAGGGCCTCGGGCATGGAGGAGGGGCCTCCTGCCTCCACTACCGTAACATCCCCCTAGCAAAATACTAGGCTCTTTTTCCATTGGATATAAATTAATTCACAGTGACTCTCACCTATAATGAAACCAACTGTCACCGTATCAAAGTGGGTCCCACCTTCTAAATAGGCCTACATGAAAAAAAAGTTACGAAAATGCAACTTTTCTGCTGCTGACTTGCTTTAAGTAACTGAATTATGATTGCGCCGAGACGAACATCCTTCATGGGATGCAAAGCGAAAGGCTAAACAGGCACGCAAAGAAGTTCGTAATGTAGGTGTGCGAGCTGTCATCATCTCTTTTGGACTGATTGTAATGTATTCTAAAAATAAACTTGTTCTGTCGATCGGCGTTATTTTTGGATATATCATTTGCCGGTTTATGAGTTTAAAAGAGCGCGAGCATGAGCGCTATCGATGTGTCCAGACTGTTAGACACTTTAAATTTGTGCGTAATGAGTGACATCGCGTCGGGAGCGGACTACCAATACTGAAGTAAAAGCAAAGTTCGTATTCAAAGTCAAAAAGCTAGAGTATGCTATTACAGCACTAGAGTACTTTTTTAATGTTTCAAAAACAGTATCTCAACTGTCTGTATCTTTTAAATTCTGCTGTTTACATTATTGTTCTACCGCAATACTTACTTTCAGTTTTCAAAACATAAATAGGCTATTGTTGTTATATTTATTGAAAAATCAGCGTACAATTTTATAAAATAATTAAGTATTTATGCTTAGAAGTTTGTCACTTTCACTTTACTATATAGTAGTTGATTTGTGTAGCCTACACTACACTCTTCTGTGGTTACATGAAGAACCTTTAAAATCCACAGAACGTTTCCATAACACAAAAGGATCTTTACTGTGGAAAAAAAGTTCCATTACATTGTTTTAGAATGTTCTTCACACTAAATAAAAAAAAAAAAAAAAAAAAAAAAAAAAAAAATGGCTCCACACTCTAAAAAATGCTGGGTTGAAAATGGACAAACCCAGTGGTTGGGTTAAATGTTTGCCCAACGTGCTGGGTAGTTTTATTTAACCCAACTGTTTAGAAATGACTATATGGCTGTCTTAAAATGAACCAAAAATAGGTCTGAAATTAAAAATCAGACACATAATTACTAGAAGCAACAATAATAATAAAAAGGTGAACATTTATTAATAAGCAACTTAAATGTTTATTGTTTAATTATTATTCATTAAACTTGTTGATAAATGTTCATTTATTAAACATATTAATACATGTTAATTTCCAGGATACTTTGGGTTAATTTTAAGCAAGCAATACAGTCATTTTTAAACAATAGTTTAGTTAAAAAAAAAATTCACCCAATTGCTGGGTTTGTCCCTTTTCAACCCAACTTGGTTTTTTTTAACCCATCATTTTTTAGAGTGCAGTAAAATGTTTACTGAAAGGTTCTTTGGGGAACCAAAAGTGGTTCTTTTATGGCATCAGTGTGTAAAAACTCCCTTTTGGAACCTTTATTTTTAAGAGTGTATAGTGCATATTTGAAGTATTGCATAGCAATACATATGATAATATAGTTTAAATTGGTTCAACAGGAGGGGAAAATCCTGTCCAAAAATGATTAAGGCATGATGTTCATTTACTTAAGTGATTTTCCTTTTCTTTCATTTTACTGTAGGCCTAAACAGTTTGTTATTCCAAATAGTGGGTAGGTGTGTTAGGCTACTGTAAATAAATTACTGAACAAATTACTACCAAAAAAAAAAAAAGAAAGAAAGAAAAAAAAAAAAAGATAGCATCCTCAACAAACAAATAAGAGATTACCTTAAGTTTGATTAATATGGACATATAAAAATAAAACAAATATATATATAAATGTGTAGCTATATAAAAATATAAAAATTGTAATAACAGATGTTAAATAAAAAGGTAAGGAAAAGGTATTTGTTTTAAGTGCTTTTTATTAGGAGGGGTGTGGAGCAGGGGGCCTCCAACATAAAGTTTGCCTAGGGCCTCCAAATGTCTAGAACCGGCCCTGACTCCGTTTATTATTTGCACTCTGCACTTTGTCAGTTTCGTTGTCTGTCACTGTTTCCTTACTTTTATCTGCATTCTCCGTTTCACCTACAGCAACCACCTGTTCACTTTCATTTGTTTTATTGGTATCGCCTTCTATTTGCGTTTTTTTCGGGCATTCCATTTTTTTATGTCCGATACTACCGCACTCAAAACATTTCAAATGATTGGTGCTTGCGTAGATCATATATGACTTGTCTTCATGTTTAACCCGAAACGAGATATCAAGCGTTGGCGATTCTAAAACCATAAACAACTGCCGCCTAAAAGACAACACATGCTTCAGAGCCTCTTTTTTACATCCGAGTGGAATTAATGTTATTCCACTTACTATTTTCCCGAACCTCTGCAGTTCGTTTTCAATGCATGCATTAGGTATATAAGGTGGACAATTGGAAATGTTCACTCTTGTCGATTGCGATACCAAAGGTGAAATGGTAACAAAAGCTCCACTTACCCAAACACCGCTCACAATGAGTTTACTCACAAAACTTTGATCCTTTAGAAAAACTACCACGGCCTTGTTCATCCTGGATGCAGATACAATGTTATCAAATCCTATCTGTTCTCCAATCGCCAAGAGTACGTCCTCGACCGTCACACCGGCGTCTGGCACGCACCTGACTCCATGGCGGAGCGACAGAGAGGAAACCTCCATCCCCGCCCTCCGCCACGAGGCCCAAACTTTTACCTGGCGATTACAACTAAACAAGCTACTAATATTTTTAAATTAACCTCTATAGCTCTACAAAAACACTCATACAAAAATAAATAAATAAATAAATAAACGAAAATAGTAAGAAAACACCCCACGAAAAGCTCCTCTCACCCGTGAGACACTCACATTCCCCAAACTCCCAGCATGCACCGAGAGAGAGAGAGAGAGAGAGAGAGAGATCGCCTGAAAGTAGGCTATTACCTGTCTGATATATTGCATAACATTCATTCTTCAAGTCGACGTCCATACTATTATATCCATTATAAAATCCGTTTGAATGTCCGCTGAGGAAAGCGATCTTGTATTTGTCCTTTGTCCATTTGACCACAGCGTTAAAACAACTTCCTTTGCAAAAGTTCCTTTCAATTTAAAAAACTCTACTGACTGACTGACTCATTCACCTGTAAAGTGTTGCCGCTATCTAATGGCGTATTAATGTAACTTTCATTCAATCCATATCACACACTAATGGACATATTTATATAAAATAATATTTATTGAACAACAAATAAACACAATTGTTCAGTCAAACATAAAGCAATACTGTGCCCGTGACGATTGTCAAGTGTGCCGTGGATAATTACCAAAATACCAAAATGCCAAAAAACAAACAAACAAACAAAAAACAATAAATGCTACACCTTGTAGCTTATCTCTATATTTCCTAATTTTTGCTTTATTATTTAAAAAAAAAAAAAAAAACAATAAACAATGATATAGGTCACCCTTTATGCTTGTATGTGGGTTTTTACAAATGTTTAACGAATGAAAAGGATTTTAAAGAGCTTGTGACAAAACCTCTAACTCCATTGGATCCTTAAACTGTCAGTCAAACCTCATAAATCCACCTCACCCCGTGAATGAAGTGCGCACACCGGACATCTCGTCTATGCAATGCAAAGGTAAATAAAGATCTGATGCTTGGAAAAAAAATGTTGTGAGCCCTGATATGTCCTGTCTAGTTGTAGCCAATATGCTATATGCTATATAAATGATGAGGTAATTATTATCAAATTAAACATAGCACAATTCGACTTGCTCTGGAACAAATAATAGATTAATAAGACCAAAGATTGCCCGTTCTATGTACTCAAATTGAATTATGTCTCATGTTTAACCACTATAAGAGGCAGCGGTAAACCCCCGAAGCACTGGCCGAGATTAAGCTGTTCTTGGCGGGTACACCAGCACTGAACGCCCGCTGACGCCCTGGAGTTCGCATCTCCGAAAACGTCAAAACAAATTGTAAAATAGGCGCTATTATTAAATACAAGTCACATAATTCAGGTCTAAACAACTACATTCTCGCCTAAAAAACTATTAAAACTACAGTTCGTGGTACAACAAGTAGTATTTCTAAAAATTACGGTTGATTTGATCGGCCGCCATGACGGTCACTTCAAGCGGAGTGATACAAACGGTGAAAAGGTAGGAAGAGTGCTGTTATCTATAGGTGTTTCTCAATGTCAAGGATACTTCCTTGGCAGGACTGGTCCTTCCAAGTCACTTCCTTCAGAGGCTAGGCGAGGCTCCTCTTTAGCATTCAGAGAACACGTAAATGGAACATACTAGCAAGTGCACGTCATTGCATGATTACCCCCCGGTAAACAGCTGTTTGTTTTCTACACGGAGACGTATGAACGCCTCCGTTTGTTCCTTGGTCCCTGTTAAAAAAGACGAGAAAGCTATGAATAACGCTGTGAATGGTATAATGGTATATTAACCTTAAATTACTTTGGACAACTTAACCAGTGATTTATAAAGGAAATGCCGGTGACGGCAACCAAGCTAACAATTGTTAAATGACGGTCCGGTTCAGTTAGCCATCAATAACGTAATTTGTATTTGTATAATTTATAATATCAATACGGTAGTAATTTGTACTGGCATTTAAACGTTAAACTTTATTTATCTGACATATTTACTACAGTTATAACGAATGTTTGGTAACGTAAATATACTTACATTTAAAAGCATATTGCCCGCTTACGTCCAACATTTTTTTTAAACATTTTTGAACAAGATCGCAAAGCTGCGTGCATAGGATTGTGGGTGATTTGAGAGCGCGAAGAGCGCGAAGGCTACACATATGCATCCTTTCCTGTGTATGGGATTTTTTTCGAATGAAGGACTCAGTCCTTGTTTGAAATTCCGAGGATCCTCGACATTGGAACAGTCCTTCGACGGATGTCGATGACGTAGCATCCTCGAAATTCTGGCTTCCGAGGATCCTTCCTTGACATTGAGAAACGCCTACTGAAATATCGCATGGCTATCAGCCAATCAGATTCGAGAACCAGACAGAACTGTTGTGTATGTATATATATATATATATATATATATATATATATATATATATATATATATATATATATATATATATATATATATATATATATATATATATATATTAGTGCCCCCTGTAAGCTCCCTTGCAGTCTATTGTCTATTTCTGGTGTGGTGAACTGCCCCATTCATGTTTCTATTGTTCTCACTTGACAAACCTTTCACACCTAATCTTCATTATTCTTTTATTATTATTCTTTCGTTTTTATTCAGCCACTATCCACCTTATTCCTGACGAGCCTACTTCGTTTTGAATTATGGGTGGCACTTCCAGTTTGGGAACTTCCATTCAACAATACAGAAACTAATCATTTCAAAGCATAAGGTTGCCTTACAAATAAAGCTTATCCGTCAGTTTGACTGAATGAGCTGTCAATTTTCCTTCATGTTTTATTTTTTAGACATCATGAGAATAACAAAACGTTTGGTATTTTAACATGATGTTATAACAAGAATATCTATGGCAAGAGCTCTTTTCAGTCGCTGCATTCTTTTCCTCATGATTATTTTATTTTTTTCCTTTGCATTCCACTGTAATTGTATGAAAAAGGACAAAACTGCACATTTGTGGTCTGTTCTCACGATTTAATTTACAATATATCCCCTTTAATAATTCACTAGAATGCACAAAGAATCTCGTTTTTCTCCTCAAATCCTCACGTCTCTTTCCAGGTTTGTTTTCACAGGTAAATACAATTTATTATCTTAAAAATCACTTAGAAATAGTGTCACGCAATGCTGAAGTTAATTAACATTTTTGATTAAAGCAACATATGTTACATAATGTAGATATATATTACTACAGTGATATGTAACCCGACCATTATAGCTGTGGAAAGAATCACGCTTTTGGGGTTAATCATGGTCTGTTGAACCTTGTTGATGCTTTTAAACTTTTAAATGTCCTTTAAATGTTCGATGGTTGAAGGGTGAGTAGAATAATGTTATCTCATTATACTCAGTTTAAAAAAACAAACATATTATTGGGTTCAAACATATTAAATTGCTCCAGGCTCACTTGATGTTTTTTTCCATTTGCTAACTCCAGTTTAGTTTGGTCATTAGATGCCTCCATACAAATCAGTTATTCATCATGGCTGCTTTCTGGCAGATCTCTACAAATTATTTGTTTATTCGTCTATTATCATTCCACCCACTTCCAAACTGTGTGAGAGAGAACGCTTGGTTTATATTATTGTGTTGAGCCCACAATATATTTAGTGATACTATTAAACCACTGTATGAACTATGCTGCTGTCACAATTGCCTTGAGAAATAACTAAACTTGATTCAAGGAAAACAATTCAAAATAAATGTGATTAATAATAATAATTTGAAATCTTTCTGTCAGACTGTGGTAAATTGAGTAAATCAACTACATCTCTCTCCTACATGTGTACGCACAGTGAGTCATGTGTAAAGGAAGCATGTTCTTTCTCATATTTCTGAAGATGGAACACTTTGGTTCGGGCTAAATAAATGTGTTAATTCAACTCGCAAATGGCGTAAACAGCGCTACAAGCTGGCTGCATACTGTGATACTAAAAAACTTTGGCTCACAATTTAAAAAAAAAAGAAGCTGTCTCTATAATGCCACATCTACACCACCAGATCGCACAAACACGTTTGACAAGAAAAGCAGCAGCAGTAGAACGTCTAATGCTATGAGAGGCTGAAGAAGGATACATTAAAACAGCCTGTATCATCATTACCTGATATCTCACCTGTTACAATTTTGTTACATATGGTCAGTTATACTGGAAATTCTATTTCTGTACTACTGAAATTCTTTTTTTCCCTCTTCTTCCAGAGATTTCTCCCTCCACTTGTCATGACTGCTAACCTGCGAGGGAAAGAATGGGCTTTCAAAAGCATTCTCTTCCATTGCGACAACTCTATTGCAGTCTATTGCATCAACAAATGCAAATCAATGCCGTCTAATCTGGTCTTTTGCTTGGAACTAGTTCAAATTACAGCAGAACCTATAGCAGGATTTAAAATTCAAATTAACTCTCTCTCTCTTACATTCGGCCATACATTTAGGGCATTGGCTCCATATGACCTGTCACCAACCCCAGTGCCTCTCTATATGTGGATCTAATGTTCCAGTAAATCTTCATCTCAATAATCCCATTTTTTTCTATAAACAAATTTTCGGTCAGCAGTGCCCTGCTATAAATAGCCCACAAGTCTACCTCTTAATTAAAAGCATCCAAAAATCTCAACCCTGCCATTTAGATTCTTGTTTGCCACTTACTCATGAAGTATTAAGCAAATGCTTATTCCCCTTCATTCAGGATATCACTTGGGAAACACGTCTGTTTTTTTTCTATAAACTAATTTTCGGTCAGCATTCTATCCTCTATTCATCGTCACTTCCTTCAGATTCCTCAGATGTTTGTAATTTACTTGCATTTGTCACGGGTGTTTTGGTTTTGTTCACGTTTATGATGTCATGTCTTTTATTTTGTAGTTTGTTTCATGTTGCTTGTTTGTGTCATGCTTCCCTTGATCCTCATGTTCTCCCTTAGTCCATCTGTCATGTTCTCATTGGTTGTTTTTGGGCATGTGGTTTTCAGTTCTGTTCTGTTATTGGTTCCCTTGTTCCTTGTGTCACTTCCCCATTGGTTGTCCTAGTCATATGTTCCATCAGGTCTTGCATTTATAGCCATTGTCTTCCCCATGTTCCTTTGTCATGTATTGTTTTATGTAACCTGCTTTTGGTGAGTGTAGTGTCTGTTTTCAAGTCAAAGTCAAAGTCAAAGTCCAGTCAAAGTCAAAGTCAAAGTCAAAGTCAAGTCACTGTTCCTGTTCCTGTTTGTATTTTGAATTTATATTATTAAAACTGCACTTGGGTTCTCACTCCACAGCTCACCAAAGAATATACACTAACAAGAAGCGACACTCAATAGAACATCCATTGCAACACCGGTGCCCAGCAGCGGCCCTGCGTTTCCGCCATTTTGGGGAGTAAGCCCATGTACTTTTTTTTAAAAAGTACATTAAAGCTAAAATCCAACCTGAATGATGACAACACAGAATAAAATACTATCACTAGTGATCATCAGATCCTTTTAACAGTTTATTTTATAGACTTTGTGTAAGCCTTCCACTTTTTTTTTTTCACAAAACCTTTTTGCTCTTTAGAAACCCAGTCAGTTTGGGTTAAAATTCTTTAAAAGATCTAGTATTAGCATTAGGCTTATAAACACTGAATTAATACCAACATATGAAATTAAAGGACATGCATCAGAAAAATTGGGATTGTTATTTCAATTCAGATAGTGGAGTAATGCTATTATTATTCCACTAGGTCTGCAAACATGATGATCTTAAATGTTAATTATTAATTTACTATTAATACCAAAATTGATTGCTGTGACAACTTGCTAAGTGACAAAACAATGTCAAGTCACCGTTATTTATATAGCGCTTTATACAATAGAGACTGTTTCAAAGCAGCTTTACAATGATAACAGGAAAATAATGCATTTTGTCTGTTGTTCAGCTGAAGTCAGTTCAGTGTTGATTCAGTTCCGTTGTCATTCAGCTCAGTTCAGTTCTCATACAACAGTGTCAGTGCAGTCAGATCAATAATATTGTTGAATATTAAGTGTCCCCAACTAAGCAAACCAGAGGCATCACGCTGGTATGGAGGTGAACCTGGCCATAGGGGTCTGTGCGAAGGACCTGTCTAGTTCTTGTTGTTTTTGTTAAGGATCTGGGCCTGAAGGCTAGGAAGACCATTCCAAAGTTTGGGTGCTAATTAGAAAAAGGATCTACTGCCTGCAGTTTATTTTGATTTTCTAGGTATTATCAACTGGCCAGAATTTTGATATCGCAATAGACGTGAAGGACTGAGGAGCTAAATCATTTAGTGCTTTGTAAGTTTAAAAAATGTAAAAGATTTTTAAATGGATGCGATGTTTAATAGGGAGTCAATGCATTTTTGACAGAACCGGGCTAATATGGTCATACTTCCTGGTTCTAGTAAGAACACTAGCTGCTGCATTTTGGACCAGCTGGAGTTTGTTTATTAAGCGTGCAGGGCAACCACCCAGTAGAGCATTACAATAATCTAGCCTTGAGGTCATGAACGCATGAACTTACTTTTCTGCATTTGTCATTGAGAGCATACAGTATGTTATAATTTAGATATATTAGATACAGAAATTAGGATTAGGTCTTGCAATGTGGCTTTCCAATGACAGACTGGTATTAAAGAGCACACCCAGGTTCCTAACTGATGATGAAGACTTGACAAAGCAGCCAGTTTTTTTCAGAATTAAGTAGTAGGAAATTACTAGTCATCCGATTTTTTATATAAACTATATATAAACTATAACTATTTTTATATCTTTTATAACTATGCATTGCATAAATTTTGTGAATTGGTGTGTTTCATCAGGGCACAAAGAAATATAGAGCTGAGTATCATCAGCGTAACAGTGAAAAATACCTAGTTCTGGCATGACACTCTAGATGGCGCAGGCTTATAGGTCTAACTCATTTGGTAGCGATCACGATCAGCAATCATTTGGCAGCAGATCTATTCCGCCAAGACCAAATACATTAACATTGCCATATCATAAACATGCCACTCTCCATTACCATACCAATCTCCCAAGAGTTGTTATGACGGAACTATTGTCATGCTTTTTAATAATATCTCCCAAGGGTAGCATGTACACAGTGAAAAGCAACGGTCCTAGTAATGAGCCTTGTGGTACTTCAGACCGAACTTTGATCTATATGATACCTATTCATTTACTGCTACAAGCTGATGACTGTCAGATAAGTATAATTTGAACCATGCCAATGCAATTCCACTAATGCCAATGTAATTTTCGAGTGTGTTCAAAAGAACATTGTGGTCGATAGTGGTAAATGCAGCGCTAATGTCCAGTACACTAATGGATGCAACCACCATAGATGTAACTCTATACACTCTGTAACTCATAGTACAGTCTCAGTACTAGGATATGGTCTAAATCTTGAATGGAAATCCTCACAGATGCCGTCTCTTTCTAAGAAGGACCATTGTTGTGAGGATACTGTCTTTTTAGTATTTTTGAAAAGGGAAAAGGGAGATTCAAGATCAGTCTGAAGTTAATTAATTCTATAGGATAAAGTTTTTTATGAGAAGTATTTGTTAAGCCTGACAATCTTAAAGAAATTCACAAAGTCATTACTGCTGTGCTGTTGGGAAATGTCTACACCTGTTAATATTTTATTTTTCATTAATTTAGCAACTGTATCAAATAAATACCTAGGGTTGTGTCTGATTTCTTCTAAAGGATTCGAAAAGTAAGCAGATTAAGCAGTTTTTAAGGCCTCTCTATAGGAGGAAATACTATCCTTCCACACATTGCAAAATATTTTCTAGTTTTGTTTCCTTCCAGCTGTGCTTCAATTTCCAGGCTGCTCTCTTGAGGGCGTGAGTGTTCTTGTTATACCACATGTTGCAATGTTCTCCTTAATCTTTAAGCATAGAGGAGAAAACGTGTCTGAAGTGCTAGATAAGAGAGAGTCCATAGTTTCTGTTACAACATCAAGTTTTTCTGAGCTATCGGACATTCTGCGTAATTGAGACAAATCAGGAAGATTATTTACAAAGCAAACATTAGTGGTAGAAGTGCTAGTTTTACCATATTTGTAACAATGAGTTCGTTTTGTTGCCTTGGCTAAATGTAGCATACACAAGACTAGATAATGATTTGAGATGTCATCACTCTGCTGCAGAATTTCAATGCCATCAACATCGATTACATGTGACAATATTAAGTCTAAAGTATGATTACGATAATAAGTGGCACCTGACATGTGTTGTCTAACTCCAATAGAAATCAGAATGTCTATAAATGCAAATCCACATGCATCTTTTGCATTATCTACATGGATGTTAATGTCACCAACAATTATGACTTTATTGGCAGCCAGTACTTACTGAGCAAATTTTGATAAAGGCTGTATGGTGCCCTGTATACACTAGCCATTATCATTTACACTTGTTACACTAGCCCTTATAGGGTCTTTGGGGTCTTTTTAGACCCCAAACGACGTTTTCTCAAATAAAAAAAAATAAAAAAAATGTTCTTTGTCTAAATGACATGAAACTTTGTACAGTTGTTAACACTTTCTAGTGGGCGCCCTGGAGACGTCATGCCGGTGCAGGGAGAGGCATGGGTAGGAGTGGAGGTCTCCAGGGCGGGTCCATGAGCCACGGCGGGTCAGGTGCAGCGGGCAGCCACGGCGGGTCAGGTGCAGCGGGCAGCCACGGCGGGTCAGGGACCGAAGGCTTCATGCCGTCATGCCCAGGCGGCGCTGAAGGACTGGCGGGAGATGGCGGAACCAGCGGCTCCGCCGACCGAAGTGCAGCCGGGGCTCCAGAAGGCCGCAGTAGGAGACAGGCGACAGACAACAAAGTGAACACTGGGGGGAGTGAGGAGGCCAACTGGAGCTGAGGGACGGAGGGACGGAGCGAAGACGGAGGAGTGCAGTCCAGAAGTGAGGGCAGGCTGACGAGGGACCAAGGTGTGAACAGGGGCAGGATGGAGACAGGTGACACTGGTGGACTGATGGGCAACGGTGGAGCAGAGGGAGGTTGGAGCCGGGGTGAAGGTAATCGCCCAGAGGTCCGAGGTGGAGATCTGGGCGAGGGGGCTTGAGGTGGAGGTGCAGTGAAGACACAAATGGACGGAGGTGGGAGAGGGAGGCAGGGAGGGAAAACAGTCTTAGGGCTGTATGTTTCGACAACAAAGTTCATACTAGGAGCAGCTGGCTCGGCGGCGGCTGGAGCTGAGGGCTCGGCGGCGGCTGGAGCTGAGGGCTCGGCGGCGGAGACTGGCGCTGCTTGCTCGGCGGCGGAGACTGGAGAACTTGGCTCGGCGGAGACTGGCGATAGCGGCTCAGTCAAAAAGTCTAAAAGCCAGACCGCATCATTGGGCGGCTTGTGTGAGGCTTGAAGTGGTATCCAGTCCATCCCTTCAAACATAATTAAAATGCCCGTAGGAACAGGAGAGGGCTCAGCAGCAGGCTTGGAGAGGGCTAGAACGGGCTCTGGAGAGACTGGAGCGGGCTCTGGAGAGACTGGAGCGGGCTCTGGAGAGACTGGAGCGGGCTCTGGAGAGACTGGAGCGGGTCGCTTTCTCCTCCTCCGCTTTCTGGACCCCGCGGAGGAGTGTGGGTTCCGTGTGGGGCAGGCAGGGAGTTCGCTGGAGGGGTATGCGGAGGAAGAAGGTGGCTGACTGACTGGCCCGGCCAACCATGTTTCTGGATGGACTAGAGACAGACACCCATCCTGAACCCAATCAACAACAAATTTGGAGTTGTTTAACCATAAAATGGAATTTATAGTTTCGCTTAAGGAGAATTGGTAATCGGGTTCACCAAAATGGATGGTGTCCTCATCTAGTCCATCCAGAAACAGAGAGATCAAACATGCTTCAGGCCAGTCAGACAAAGAAGCGAGCTCAACGAACTCCTCCACATACCTCTCCAGCGAACGACCCACCTGTAGAAGCCCGATGAGCCGATCGCCAGCTGACATAGAAGAGAGAGGCCTTGGAGGAGCAGGAGCCAGGGAGCTGGTGGAAGTCTCTTCTTTTTCTTTTTTTTTTTTTTTTGTGGAAAATCCGGTCGGTTTTAGGTCCGTTCTTCTGTTACAGTATGGTGGTGTAGAGATGAGGCTGATACGGATTTCCACAATAGCAATACTACATTTATTAAACAGAAGGCAGAGAACACCAAACATACGTCTAACATAAACAGGGAACGGACAAGGAGTGCAGGGAGTGAGTGCAATATATGGGAGTGCTGACAATAGAGTCCAGGTGCAGGTGATCCGTGATGATGGGGAGCTGACGAGGGAAGTGAGTGCAGGTGACGAAACAGGAGGATCATGGGAAATAGAGTCCAGGGAAACACGGGATCTGTGACAAAAACAACTTTTTATGTAAAATTCACTTTATAAAAGACCCACATTTCTAAATTTAATTAATAGGGATAACATGGATAATTTGACGTGGTTTAGTCTAAGATGTTTGCCCATCTTTTGGAAAATGCAGTTTTAAAAGTAAAAAAACTATCACATTTACCAGTAAATGCTGCAGAGCTCCACTATTTGCTATGTGCTATTTGACTGACTGAAAAACATCTTTTCACAAGTATTTTTCAGTTGGATTTATATCTAAATATTATGAAATCACAATTTTGACAAAAAAATTGTCAAAGTTTAGCATTTTTTTTTGGACTGAAAAAAAAAATGTTTCTCAAAAATGTTGATTGAGGATTATTATTATTTATTTTATTTTTTTTCAATTTTCTAAGTGGGGTCTTATCATAATGTAACAATATTGAAAAACTGACTTTTTATTACAAAAAAATACTAAACTTTGACAAAAAGTAGCTTTTATTGTTATAATTGTGATTTCATAATATTTAGATATGAATCCAACTGAACAATACTTGTGAAAAGATGTCTTTCAGTCAGTCAAATAGCACATAGCAAATAGTGGAGCTCTGCAGCCATTTAGATAACAGATAACATGATAGGTAACATGATATAAAGCACCATCACTTCAAAAGAATTATATTTGAAACAAGACCTCCGTGAAATTCTGAAAATATTACTATAAATTATAGCAACATCTCCCCCTTTGCCTTTTGGATGCGGCTCATTTTTATAGCAGTAACCTTGGGCTAGACTAATTTAAAATAAAGTAATCTTCTGGTTTTATTCAGGTTTCTGCCAAACAGAGCACATCTAGGTTATGATCTGTAATCATATCATTTACATAAAGTGCTTTTATAGAAAGGGATCTAATATTCATCAAGGCGAGTTTATCTTTTGTTTATCCATATTATATCTGTTTTTTATTTGTTGAACATCAATTAAATTATTACCCTTAAATGGGTTTGGGAGTTTTTGGTGTTTGATAGTTTGAGGAACAGACACAGTCTCAATATTATGATTTCTAGGTGAAAGAGTCTATGTGCTGGGATTTATCTGACTTCTGATGTAAGGTGGCTAGCAGACAGTTTGTTTAGCCAGTCAAGTCAAGTCACCTTTATTTATATGGTGCTTTATACAATACAGATTGTTTCAAAGCAGCTTTACAGTGATAACAGAAAAGTGATACAGTGATAACAGAAAAATGTAATTGATTAATTGATGCAAACACAGTTCATTTTGGCTATACAGCAGCTCTAAAAGAAAATAGTGTTATTGTTGTAAAGCATATTAGTGTCTGACATTACTTGGGAGTTCACACACCTCTTAAATGTTATTTTTAGTGATCTCTGACTGACAAAATTGAATATCATTAGTGCCGACATGAACAACAATCTTGCCCTTGCATTCTTACTATCCTCGTTTGGATGCTTGTCTGTAATTTTGAAATTTTCTCTTTCAGCTGAACTATTTACCTGCATTGATCACACGTAATTCCCTTGCTGCTGACAGAGAAGGCTACGCTATATGTGGAAAGCAGTGCAAGCAACAATAACAGGAGAAGATGCCATGACTCACCATGTTTGTTGATTGATGTAACTTACCACAGTTGTTTGTAACAGATGGAGCGCAAGAGAGAAAAGTGACAGTAAGCATGAATGACAACAAGCTAGCGAACTACTCAGAAGTACAGGAACTAAAAGCTGCAGTACAAAGGCTACAAATTCTTTAAATAATGCAGGGATATCCAAGCTCAGTCCTGGAGGTTCACTGTCCTGCAGAGTTTAGCTCCAACTTGCCTCAACACACCTGCCTGAAAGTTTCTAGTATGCCTAATTAGACCTTGATCAGCTGGTTCAGGTGTGTTTAATTTCGGTGGGCTAGACAGCGCTGAGGCTGGTGAGTTAGATAGCGCTGGTCTAGGGTTGTTGGCTGCCCGCACTGACATCAGCAGTGTGTCCGCCAAACAAGAAGCCAGTCTTTAATGCCTAGGAATCACCTTGGTAGCTTCAAATGCAACATTCACAGCTGCCGGAAACACTCACTTGGTGTCCATGACGGCTGAAGACTCTGGTGTGGCGTCCATGAAGGCTGGAGACTCTTGGGTGGCGGCCATGTTGGCTGAAGACTCTGGCATGGCAGCCATGATGACTGAGGACTCTGGTGTGGCGGCCATGTTGTGAATTGGGTCTGGTGCAACAGCCATGTCATGAACAGACTCTGGTGTGGCTGGTACATCAGGAATGTTGCGTTCCTCCTCCACAACCCCCACAGTAAATGCTGAACCGCTCAGTTGCAGTGCCAAATCAATATCAAATCTAAAGTCCAATGAGGGTCAAGCAGCTCAGATAGCCCCTCTCTAAAACAATCATGAGGCATACCTCATCAAAAGAAGTCAAATATGCCAGCTCAATGAAGACCCTTACATATTGTTACATATTTCTATGAGTAGACAGAGGGCACTCTTACCAATGAAAAGGTGCATACTTCAATGAGGAACTTCTGTTTGGATATTATTATTTATTATTACTACTTTTATAATTATACTATATTCAGTTATTAAAATTGTCAGTAAAACTGGCTTTAACTGAATGTGTCAGATATTTGTTAATGTATCAAATAGGTAGCATTTTCCAGATGTCCTTCACTGTTCTATTATTCAGGTATATTAAATCATCTGTCATAATATTTACCACATACTTTTTTTTTTTCTTTCTTTTTTTTTTTTTAAATGTTCTTGGTTGCCATGAAGGACAGTTTTTCCCCACAGATTTGGCCCACGATTACATTTCCTGTCAATTCAGAAGCAGAAGCTTCTTGTTTTGCAGAATAATCTTCTTTTTGTAGTTCATATATTACGCTACTTTAAAAATACTTTTTTTTCTGGTAAGTTGTAAAGCACTTTGATTAAAAATTGTAAAAAGCTGTTACATAAGACATTCTTGAGTGAATGGTTCTGTCTCATCAGGCAGTAGAATTACTGGTTGACTGATTAAGAGAAAAAAAAAAATAGTCTTACCATATCTGCAGACACAATATGATCCCTGATATGTTGAAGTCTGTTCATCTGAAGTGCGTTTTGTGTTTTTGCACTTAAAGTGAATATATACAGAGCAGAGACAGAAGCAAAGGCAGTTTTCTGTGATGAGATCACAAATGAACCAGCACTCAGCAGCCCATGAATGACTGTCTTGTGACAAGAAAATGTAACCAATTAATTTGATACAGATTCCTCAACAGAGCACAAATGCTTGTTTTATTTCAGAGTTGGAGAGATGGACTGTGTGCCTGCAGAAGTGTAAGCATAAGTCATTGACCTCTGGGTAATTTGCCTTGCATTGATAACTTGGTACACAGTGCAATGAATGTTTCCAAAATTAACATTACTGAAAAGAGCTTTATAAATGTATATACATATTTTCAAATTTTAAAATGCTTCTTATACACTAGTTGAAACATTTGAGTGAAATGATTTGAAGATATTCTTCAGACATGGCTAAGAAAGGCTATAGAATCGCAAAAATAAAGGTTTATGCAGCAATATGTTGGATTAATCTGTTAAGAGGTATTCTCTTGCTTCCATTTTCTGACAATGTTTGTTTGTTTTTCTTCCATCACTTAATATGGGTCAAGAATGTCCGATTCAAAGAAATTTGTACTGTCAGGTCAAAACATTTATTATAAAAATTGGCATATCTTACATCTAGCTTATATGAATAATGAAATTATATAAATTAATAATGAATTCACAATAACAGATGATGTTATCTGATGATAAAAGCTACTAATACTTATGGAAATATTTAAATGGAAATTTAAAAAAAAAATATGGAAAACTGTAGTGGACTTGTCTCACACCACAGAGAAATTCCACAACACCACTGGCTTTGGTGGACTACATCTACAGTTTATTAAAGACAGGTGTAACCCAGGTTAAATAATTGTTTTATGAATATTATTGTTTACAACATTGCCTGAATAGAATATGACTATCCATATGTCTGAAATTCTTTATAAATCAATATGTGAATATTTATATCTGAATTGAGTTAAGAAATGAGTAACAACCAATCGGAGTGTTGGATTCGCATTGCACAGGTTAGTGTCACGGATCCCTTGTTCCCTGGACTCCATTTCCCATGATCCTCCTGTTTCTTCACCTGCACTCACTTCCCTCGTCAGCTCCTCATCATCACTCATCACCTGCACCTGGACTCTATTATCATCACTCCCTTTATATGGCACTCACTCCCTGCACTCCTTGTCCGTTCTCTGTTTAAGTTAAGTGTATGTTCGGTGTTCTTTGCCTTCTGTTTATTAAAAGTATTGCTGTTATAGTGGAAATCCGTATCAGCCTCATCTCTCTACCTGCATACGTAACAGAAGAACGGACCTTTAAACCGACCGGATTTCCATTAAGCAACAGGATGGAAGTTTCCTTCAGCTCCCGGGCTCCAGCTTCTCCCTTGCCACCCATAACGATGACAGCGGCCGACAAATTGATCGGGCTCCTCCAGTACGGACGTTCGCTGGAGAGGTATGTGGAGGAGTTCGTAGAGCTCGCTTATCTGACTAACTGGCCCGATGCTTATTTAATCGCCCTGTTTTTGGACGGGCTGGATGACAACACTCTCCGTTTGGATGAACCTGATTATCGTCTCTCCTTAAGCGAAACTATCAATTTAATTTTGTTTTTGAATGATTCCAAATTCATGGTGGAAAAGGTTCAGGATGAGTGGTTGTCTCCAGTCCGTCCAGAAACATGGTTAGCCAGGCCAGTTGGTCAGCCTCCGTGTTCCTCCGCATACCCCTCCAGTGAACTTCCTGCCTGTCCCACGCTGGACCCTCACTCTCCCGCTGGGTCCAGAAAGCGGAGGAGGAGGAAAAAAGCTGCCCAGGCCTATCACGAACCGGCCGCCGAGCCAACCTCTCCAGTCTCCGCCGAGCAAGCAGCGCCAGTCTCCGCCGAGCAAGCAGCGCCAGTCTCCGCCGAGCAAGCAGCGCCAGTCTCCGCCGAGCAAGCAGCGCCAGTCTCCGCCGAGCAAGCAGCGCCAGTCTCCGCCGAGCAAGCAGCGCCAGTCTCCGCCGAGCAAGCAGCGCCAGTCTCCGCCGAGCAAGCAGCGCCAGTCTCCGCCGAGCAAGCAGCGCCAGTCTCCGCCGAGCAAGCAGCGCCAGTCTCCGCCGAGCAAGCAGCGCCAGTCTCCGCCGAGCAAGCAGCGCCAGTCTCCGCCGAGCAAGCAGCGCCAGTCTCCGCCGAGCAAGCAGCGCCAGTCTCCGCCGAGCAAGCAGCGCCAGTCTCCGCCGAGCAAGCAGCGCCAGTCTCCGCCGAGCCCGTTCCAGTACCAGTGGGGCTTCTTATTGTTTATGAGGGAATGGACTGGACCCCTCTTCATTCTGCTCCAGCCGCCGCCGCCGAGCCCTCTGCTCCGGCTGCCGCCACCGAGCCAGCCGCTCCAGTCTCAGCCGCCGAGCCAGCGGCCCCAGTCGCCGCAGCCGAATCAGCCACACCATGCACCGCCAAGTCAGCTCCATGCTCCTCCACCCACATATCCACGGTATTTCTGGAACTCCTCGTAACTATCCTAAACCTCCCCAAATATTTTTTTGGGGGGGGCCAAGTACCCGTGGGTGGGGGACATGTGGTGGACACACATGTGGGTGGGGCTTTGCCATGGCCACCCAAGGCACCTGACCCGCCATGGCTGCCCGCTGCACCTGACCCACCATGGCTGCCCGCTGCACCTGACCCGAAATGGCTGCCCACTGCACCTGACCCGCCATGGCTCATGGACCCGCCCTGGAGACCTCCACTCCTACCCATGCCTCTCCCTGCACCGGCATGAGGTCTCCGGGGCGCCCCCCGCAGTGTATAAAGTATAATGCTTAAGTTCAATTTTAAATAACAATGTTAGGTTTATTATTAGTCACTTTTGTTTGTGTATATGGTATTTTCCATTCAGGGTTAAGTTAATCACCAAATTTGGTCCCCAGCTCTTATTTTTATACAACAAAAATATATCTTTACCAGATAGTTGAATCTTTAGCATGTGCTCTTTGTCTTCATGCGCCAGCATCTGTGTGTGATTACTTACCTCCATTGAGTGTGTCTACTGTCATCCGTCATCAATCCATCCACAAGACCATCACCTGTAAGATAAAGACTGTTTCAGTATCAAGTTATCATTCAACAAAGTCTACAAATCCTGCTCACTTACCTGCATTTACTGTCTACACCTGCTGTTTGTCGAATAAACATCATTCAGCGTCAACCTCTGTGTTCTCTGAGTAACTGTCTGTAAAAGAAGACCAGACCAACACAGTTAGACAACAGCATGAGTTCACTAGACCCGTTTCTCACTACCACCAATGTTCCCTCTAATTTTTTTTTTCCTTGCTGAGCAAAACTTTTCTGTTGACTGCACATTTTGGCCACCTGAGCAAAAACATACTTTATATCAGACCTGTACAATGAACGTAAACACACACACACACACAAAAAAATGGTTTTATTATACAACTGTAACATTTAACTTTAATGTGCCGTTTCTATTTTATTTGACCCTTGATGTAACTTAGTGATATATTAAATGTTTGAAAACAAGCAGTTCAGTCACTAAATTAAGCACATTTTAGGTTACTTGAGATTTTTTTCACATAGCTGTATTAACTGTACCAGTCTTCTATTAAAAAATAATTTCTGTCCTCCTGCAGGACCGTTCAATTCTTCATAATAATATAATATGAGCAGTTACAATGACGGTTTAGGACAACCATAATGTGTTTTTGTACAGTCAATTATTAGCAACAGACTGTCAGGTATAGGGAAGGAGCGAGGACTCAAATGCAGGATAGAAGAGGGCTTTTATTAATAATAAAAAATAAAACAAAACACAACAAAAACTACCCCGTGGGGGAAAACAGACAAAAATAAAACTTGACTTGACTTGACTTGACGACACACAAGGGGAAATACGACAACGAACCAGCACAGGACTGCAAACACAAGGAGAATAAATAGGAGAGCAAACAAGGCAGGTAATGAGGGAGGACAGGTGGGGAACACAGACTGCGTGCTACACAACACAAGACAAAAACTCAACATGAAAGCACACGGCAGGAGGAAACAACCGTGTGCTACACAAAACATGACAATACAAGAGCACAAAACACAAGACAAGAACGCACGGCAAGTGAAAGAACACTCGACCGTGCGCTCACAATAAAAGACAGGACTGGGAGCGCGAGTGTCCGAATCCCGACACGAAACCGAAACCAAACTAGACACGAGTGCCGGGATCCGAACGCCACGCTCCCAACATGAAACAAGGCACGCAGACAAGAGAGCGCATGGCCCCGAGAACACTCGAGACCGTACGCTCACACAAAAACACGACAAGAACGGGAGTGTCAGAGCTCTGTCACAAAACCAAGAAATAAACTAGACCGAAGTGACAGAACCCTGACACAGACAGTGTTAAACCATCAAAATTACATGTTTATTACTTATGAATCTCCCAGATTTTATATACCAGGAGGTTAAGATTTTTTGTGGCAAGGAGCCCTAAACAATCCCCTTGTGAGATAAATTTTTTTATTAGGCTTACATATAAAATATAATATAATATTTAAGTATTTAAACTGATATACAGTATTATATCAGTTTAAATGCTTCCATTTGTTTTAATATATTATATAGTGAAAACAAACTGAAGCATTTAAACTGATAGCTAAATATTTTTAAGAAAAGTGAACGTTAACTCGTTTATAGTTATCTAAACATCCCTGAAACCCACACCACCACTCACAAAAATCTATTTAAACTGAGGTATATCACTTATGTATTTTGAGTTTGCAAGCTACACCTGTGGTGGGAGTGTGATTGTAAATGTCTCAGAGTTTTGTTACCATTCTGTGCCCATCATCTGTTATTTCCACCACTTTTCATTAAAACATGACATTTTATTTCACATTTCTTTTCGTTTCGCGTTGCCTCTCGTATTGATGTATTTAGTCCGCAAACATGACAGTATTCTTACCGCGACTGATTTGGCTCAGGGCCAGCCAGCTCACACGTGCTCAATCGTTCTCTTTTTATGAAACCTGTAAACCGCATTCACCGGTTCCAACTCTATAGCGACAATAACTCTATAGCAGTTTTCCAGAGCACTGCAATTATTTCTCATTTAAACTACTACAATCATTTTCATGTCTGCTCTCTGCACGGCAATTATTTCTTCTGCGCGGCCTCGGCTTCAGAAGTGCGCGGCTGCGCATGCGCGCAGCTTAGAGGGAACATTGACTACCACTACACCCGCACCAGCACCCAGTCTCACTTCCATCACAACAACCGCCACTCCTTCGCCACCGGTGATCGCCAGTCCCATGGCCAAACCAGCGCCCTTCTCTGGCTTGGTGGAGGATTGCAATGGATTCCTCCTGCAGTGTTCGCTGGCACTGGAGATGCAGTCGTGTCTCTACAATAACAATCGCGCCAAAACAACGTTTATTATATTCCTGCTGAACGGGCGAGCGCTCCAATGGGCAGAAACCATTTGGTCACAAGCAGGGCCTGTGACCCAGTCTTTGGATAACTTCATCACCCATTTCAAGAAAGTTTTCGGCAGACCAGCTGGGGATTCATCTGCAGGTGAGCAACTTTATCATCTCCGTCAAGGTTCAATGTCTGTTAACGATTATGGCCTCAAGTTTAGAACCCTCGCAGCTGCAAGTGAATGGAATGAGCGCTCGCTTCTCACCACCTATCGGCAGGGATTGGATCCCAGAGTGTGGCTGCATCTTGCTGCATATGAGGATACCATCGGGCTTGAACGTTTCATCCAGTTATCCATCAGATTTTCCTCTCGTATGCAGTCATGTCTGAATGAACACGAGGGCCAGTCACTATTCTCTCCATCATTCCGCTGGCCAGAGTCCATCAGCCCTCCAGATCCAGGCCCCGAAACCATTCAAGTGGACAACAATAGGCTGACATTTGCTGAGCAGCAGAGGCGGCTGACCCAGGGGTTATGTTTATACTGTGGTGCAGCAGGGCATGTAATCTCCACGTGCCCTATTCGTCTTCCTCGTCCAATGATGAGTGCTATCAAACCCTCTATGGTAAATATGATACCACTCACTACCATTGTAATGCTTACGGCTGCCGATGTCTCTATTTCAGTCAATGCCCTCCTTGATTCCGGGTCAGCCGGGAACTTCATCTCTGGCACCCTCTGCTGCCAGCTCAAGCTCAAGACCACCGCCACGTCGACCTTCTACCAGGTCCAATCAGTAACAGGAAGACCACTCGGCCAGAAACAAGAACGGTGCAGTGCAGGACCTCTAACAACTCCAAGTTAAACAACTACATGTTGAACACCTATATCTCCTGGTTCTGGAGGATTCCACCACTGATGTGATTTTAGGGTGCCTGTGGTTAGAGCAGCACAATCCCATCATCTCCTGGACTTCTGGCAAAATCCTGAAGTGGGGCGACACCTGTTTTCCTGACTGTTTCCATCTTACTCCTCAACCTCCACTTCCTCGTTCCAAGGTACTTCCTGTTTGCTTCACCTCCATCGAGAGTCCCCTGGAGAAACAGGCAGTTGATGTTCCTCCGTGTTACGCCTCCTTCAGTGATGTCTTCTGCCCAAAGAAAGCCTCTAAGCTGCCTCCACATCGGCCATGGAACTGTGCCATTGATCTGCTTCCGGGTGAACCAGTGCCCAGTAGAAAGATCTACCCACTCTCCATTCCAGAGCAGAAGGCCATGGAGGAATACATTGAAGAGGCACTACAACAAGGCTACATCCGTCCTTCGACTTCCCCTGTTGCTTCGAGCTTCTTCTTCAAAAAGGACAGAGGCTTGTGGCCTTGTATTGATTACCGGGCTCTCAACAAGATTACTGTCAAGTTCCAGTATCTTCTTCCCCTCATCCCAGCGGCCTTAGAACATCTACGCGGTGCCACTGTCTTCACCAAGTTGGACCTCCGCAGCACCTATAACCTCATCCAGATACGTGAGGGGATGAGTGGAAGACAGCTTTTGTGACACCTAGTGGTCACTACAAGTACTGCATTATGCCGTATGGCCTGGTCAGTGCCCCCTCCGTATTCCAGGACTTCATACATGAGGTGCTCCGGGAGTTTCTTCACAAGTTCGTCCAACCCTCAGTGCAGTTCCTTGGATACAACATCAGTAGCAGTGGCATCCAGATGGACAAGAGGAAGGTAGAAGCCATTGAAAACTGGCCTATTCCATTGTAGGGAACACACCCCAGGAAGTAAAATTAGCTCAAATTAAATATTTATAGGGAATTAAAAAGAGTTGTTTAATTTACGACCGAGCAACTGAGTCGTCCAGTGTTCATTTGCTCGAGTCGTAATAAGCTCTTGTAGTGGATATAGATATCCAACAATCATGAAAACACTGATTAGAGCATGGTAACTTTAAGATCGACAGTTTAAGGCATTACATTTTAGAAGCACATAATACAAGACACTTTCTTTTAAAATCTACAAGAGACTTTATTTATTATAACACAAACTAATCTAACACAAACACACGCAAACATACATTCATTCATACGCGTTGCAGTAAGAAAGGAAATGAGAGAGAAAGAGTTTTAAGAGAGAGAATGATATGATGAACAGGATTCCTAACCATTTCAACGAACCATGAATCATTCATTTAAATGCACCAGTTCAGTTTAGACTTTGGAGGTACTTGCTTGAGTCGACTTTAAATGTGAATCTTCTCATCGGCGTGCAGAGAAGGGTTTCCAAGTCGATGATCTGTCGCAGGGACCGTAATGTGTTTCGTAGAACCCAATCATGTTTGAGGTTGCTGGAAAGATAAAAGGAAGTCTCTTTGTCACTGGAGTTAAAGTTGAAGCGGCAAAAGTCGTTGGTTGAACTTTTTGGCAAAACTTAGAACACAAGACTTTCAGCGGAAAAGAAAATTAAGTAAAAGAAAAGCAAAGTGAGTAAAAGTTGGATGGCTTGAATGAGCTGCTTGTCTGTTCTTCTCGTTACTCCATGGTCACTAGTTGTTCTGCTTACTCTGGTCTCTGTTGACCGGTTCTTTTTTCTATTTCTCTTGTCTAGTTCACTATTTTGCGATATGACTATTTAAACTTTGGTGTTTGTCACACCTCTGAGAGGAGTTTTGGCCAATCAGATATTGTCCTGTTTCAAAAGGGTTTTTCTCTGCCCCCAGTCGTACATAGGTGTTACTTCCCGTCTCTGCTTTAGCAAAGAGTACCATTCAAAAAAAACATTATTTCTATTAAATGGAATATGATACATTTTAAACAGATTTCGTTCAAGCCAGGATTTAGAGAAGAGGAAAATAATTAAATCAATTCCAAATAAGCCATACTTTCAATCAGTCATTCAAGAGTTATCACATTTACATGAATTGTGGGTGTTCTAAAGCAAAACTGGTTACAGGTAGTATTTGTGTACACATGATGTCAAATGTATGCAGTTCAAAGATGTTTGATAAGTCCATTTAAAATTGTTTGGAATAATTTTGATGCAGTTTTAGTTGTACAACAGTCTTAGTTGGTTTTTCTGTGAAGTTCTGTCCCTCAGAGAACAAAAGTGGCCTGCATTCTCTGTCTTTTTTGATCTGGTGACCAAAGATTCTTTATCTTCTCGATGACCACAAGTGGCTGTCACTTCTCCTTCTGTCAGGAAACATGGATGTCGTGAAAAGTAATCAGCATTGGTTTTCTCTGCAGACGAGCTGCAAACCTCGATTCTGAATTAGAATTATGTTTTGAAAGAATCATCTGAATGATTAATTTGTCTGGTTGGTCCACGGTTCCTACACCATCTACCATCAAAGAACTTCAACGCTTCCTTGGTTTTGCAAACTTTTACAGAAGATTTATCCAGAACTACAGCTCCATCGCCTATCCTCTCACCAACCTCCTGAAAAACAAGCCCAAGTCTTTGTCCTGGTCACCATCTGCCACTGAAGCCTTCAACACGCTAAGAGAAGCATTTACCAGTGCACCGCTCCTTGTTTATCCAGACCCAGACAGACCCTTTATCGTTGAAGTGGATGCCTCCACCACCGGAGTAGGAGCGGTGCTATCTCAGCAGCAGGGGAATCCAGCCAAATTCCATCCATGTGCCTTCTTCTCTCGCAAACTCAGCCAGGTGGAGAGGAACTACGACATCGGCAATAGAGAACTCCTAGCTATCAAGCTAGCCCTTGAACAGTAGAGGCATTGGCTGGAGGGTGCCAAACATCCATTTACAGTACTCACCAACCATAAGAATCTCGAGTACCTACGAGACACCAAAAGACTCAATCCACGACAAGCTCGCTGGGCATTGTTCATCACACGCTTCCACTTCACAATCTCTCAACTTCCTGGTCCGAAGAATGTTAAAGCAGACGCCTTATCTCGTCTGTATACTCCCGAAAAAGCTAGTCTGACTCTACGCAGATGCAGAATGACAGCCGACCTGATACGCTCTACAGCTCCAGTCTATCAACCTGGTCAGAAAGCTTGGCTGTCAACCCAGGACATCAGAATGCGTCTGCCCTGCAAGAAGCTCAGTCCCAAATTTACTGGCCCCTTCACCATCACCAAGCAGATCAACCCGGTCACCTACCAACTACACCTCCCACCACAGTACAGAATTCATCCCGCTTTCCATGTGTCTCTTCTCAAACCTCACCACCCCTCTGTTACTGTTTCCACAGAGCCTGGACTGGCAGACTAGTGTGTCTACTGTCATCCATCATCAATCCATCTATGAGATCATCACCTGTAAGATAAAGACTGTTTTAGTGTCAAGTTATCATTCAACAAAGTCTACATATCCTGCTCACTTACCTGCATTACTGTCTACACCTGCTGTTTGTCTAATAAACGTCATTCCACGTCAGCCTCTGTGTTCTCTGAGTAACTGTCCATAACATACACATTCACAGAATACATTAAAAAAAGTTACAAAAGACGCGTGTAGTCCCCGTGTCTCTAAAAAATCTTGAGACTACTGGTCTCACTGGGTAAATCAAATGATGAATGAAATGAATGACTCTATTTGTAACTTCTTTAACTTTGTTGGTAAGACAGTATTTATTAGGTAAACCCCAAACCTCTTTCCATTCAATCTAAATATACATCAAGTTCCAAAAAGGTTTGCATTTAGGCAATAATGTCACACCACGGTCTGTCCAGCAGAGGGAAACAGAGAGCACAAGACCTTCCACAACTTCCTCCTGATTTCCTGTTCATTATTAGCTCAATGATATCACCTGTGCCTGGCTTGTTAGTGTTAGTGTGCATCATTTTGCTGAGCCAGCAAAATGATGGACCCAGCAGAGGCTGAACAGATTCATGGAGCCCTTAGCAAACAGGGAGTATTGTTTGGAACACATGAATCACAGCTACAGAGGCTGACAGATGCTGTGAACCAGATTGGGGAATCTCTGCAACAACTACAAGCCCACTTGCCTCAAGAACCTGTGGCAGCACCGGCCCCAGATCCTCCACCAATAGCTGCACCAGTTTCCCAGGTGCCCAAGATCCCAGCCCCTCAGCGCTTCGACGGGAAGCCCTGTACCTGTAAGGGTTTCCTGACTCAAGTCTCTCTGATTTTTGAACTCCAACCCTCTTCCTTTGCTTCTGAGAAGGCTAAGATTGCATATATAATATCCCTGTTGTGTGATCGTGCCCTGGATTGGGCCTCAGCTCTTTGGAGACAACAGTCCCCCATTTGCTCAGATCTAAATGTGTTCACAGAGACTCTCCAACAGGTGTTCGACCATCCAGTCAGTGGCCGTGAGGCAGCAAGAAAGTTGCTTGACCTACGCCAGGGGCATCAATCTGTGGCTGATTGACTTCCGTACTCTGGCTTCTGAGAGTAAATGGGATTCAGAGGCTCTTCTCTCAACCTTCTACCGTGGCCTTTCTGAAGATGTAAAAGATGAATTAGCTAGTAGAGACTGGGGTTCAAGTCTGGAGGAACTCATAACCTTGGCCATCCGCATTGATAACCGTATTCGTGAGAGGAGAAGAGAACGTTGCTCTCCCCAAGTCATGCCCATGTTATCACCTACAAATGTTCCAGAAATTGTTCATCTCAACCAACAGACAGAGGAAGAACCAATGCAGCTGGGCAGGACTCGCCTATCACCTAAAGAGAGAGAGAGAGACGCATGAGAGAGGGTCGTTGTTTCTACTGTGGAGGTTATGGCCACATGCGCTCTTCCTGCCCTGAATTAGCGTTAAAAGCCAAGGCTCGCTAGGGTGTGTGGGGACCTTAGCGAGTGGAACTGCCCAGTTTAACCCTCTGGAGTTTGAGGCTGATTTGGGGCTTGGAGAAGTTTTGACATGCCCTGACATTTGTGCTTTTTCAGTTGTTCATAAACATATAAATGACAAAAGTGTCATTACACTGTATTCAGCACAAACTAGGCTACAATAATATGTGAGGAACATATATGTACATGTTTGTATTTTTGAAGGAATAATGTTTATGCGTGGTTATTGAAAAAACAAAAAACGTAAGTCACTGAAATAAGGCCAAAAAAAGTATATTAAATCTGTGTTCACAAGACTTTTGGGTATTGGAGGTTGTAGACTAGAGTTTTTGCTTCAGAATTATGTAAAAATTATGCTGCCTACTCCTTCATATAAAACAATATATTGATTTAGTTTTTGTAAGACATTTTTGGTCAAGAAACACAGTATGCGTGGAGGCGTGAATCTGCATGAATAATGGGCCATTTACACCTGAGAAGACAAAAGAATCACATAATAATGACCTGAAATGACTTGCATATTAATGAGGCCTTTCAGTCAGGTAGGCTGTGAAAAAAACCCTCTGTAATAATGTCTCAGCTCATCATAAACAGCAATACTGTGAAATATTATTACAATTTAAAATAATGGTATTCTATTATATTCTTTAAAATAAAATGTATTTCTGTGATGCAAAGTGTCTGAACAATTATGTTACCTCTATGGCATTTCATATAGGCTTTTAGCTTAAAAGCATGCACATTTGGAGAAATATTGATGGATTCTTATATATTTATGTCAATTTTCTATACTGAGAAGTAATATTTATTGTCATCACTATGAGTGCTGGATACTGTTTTTTCAATTCATACTTGCAGCCGGAGGGCACTCTCTGTACACCTTTAGTCCACAAATTATTCTAAAGAAGAAGAGGACATTTCAGGAATGGTGTTTTTAATTCATACTTGCAGCCGGAGGGCGCTCTCTGTACACCTTTAGTCCACAAATTCATATAAAGAAGAAAAGGAACTAGGAACTAATGGCATGTCTTCTAGAGATCGCTAACCATTGCTTTATCATCCAAATAAACACTTTTCAAGACAATAAATACACGATTGAGACCATGAATGCATGTATTGCTCCGTGGGCGCGGCCGCATTAGCGGATAATGAGCTGAATCGCAGATTTCTGACATGGCTCTCTTTTCATACAGATTACATAAACACAGAATGTTTGTTTTCGATTTGACTCACACGATTTAAAACCTGACATCTCAACGTTTCTTTAGACGTAAGTGTCATTTTTTTTGTCATTAGTATTCATAAGTTACAGTTCATTTTCTGAGAACTATCAGATTGGACTTCGTTCAGAGGGAGAGGAGAGATCACGCATCATGTTAGTTTTGTTTATTTTACAAAAAGCACAACATTTTGTTTTTACTATGAGTGTACACAAATAAAAGAAGACATTCTATAGTTTCAATTGATATATTACTTATGTCTCTATGACAAGAAATGACGGAGTATTTTAAGTCTGTTTTGCTGCAATGTGAAAAAAATCCTGCAAAACGCGCCGGCGCGTTTTCAGACCTCAGGGAATTAACACTCTTCACTCCCGTTTACTGTTGTCAGCTACCCTTACTTGGGGGGATGCAAAAGAGAAGATAATATCATTGAAGGCATTTGTGGATTCAGGTGCGGCTGACAATTTTTTGGACATTGAACTGGCAAAGAAGATGTGTATCCCCTATGAGACTTGTCCTGCATCCTGGAAAGTTGAAGCCCTGGATGGCAGACCTACTGGGTCTGGAATGATCAGATTTAGAACAGTTCCTCTGTGTTTAACCATTGAAGCTAACCATCATGAAACAATCTCCTTTTATCTTATTGAGTCTTCCAGAGAACCCCTTATCCTTGGTTACCCCTGGTTGCGGCTTCACAACCCTCAATTTTCCTGGACCTCGGGAACTCTTCTTGACTGGGGTTCAGCATGTAAGGACTCCTGCACCTCTCCTGCTTCCTTTGTGGCTGGGAATAAAGAAATTCTGGCAGCTTTTGAAGAGGTGACTGTTCGTTCATTGAATAATGTACCAGATCTGACACTTATGCCCCTTGAATACTATGAGTTGAAAGAAGTGTTTAGCAAACAATGCGCTACCAAACTACCACCTCACAGACCTAGGTGACATATTAATCTTCTCAAACTCTCTACAGGAACATATTCACCATGTCCAACAGGTTCTGAAGAAGCTACTTGAGAATCATATTTTTGTAAAGCTTGAAAAGTGTGAGTTTCATGTGCCTCAAGTCTCATTCCTAGGCTATATTGTCTCTCAAGAAGGCATCCAGATGGAACTAAAGAAGGTATCTGCCATCACAAACTGGCCCCAGCCCAAAACACTGAAGCAGGTACAGAGATTTCTTGGCTTTGCCAATTTCTACAGGAAGTTTATTCGTAACTTCAGCACAATTGCAGCACCCATTTCCGCTCTTACGAAGCATTCACCCACTCGTATTCACTGGACTGCTGAAGCTCTGAAGTCTTTTGACAGGTTAAAGAAACTGTTTTCTTCTGCCCCAATCTTGGTACACCCAGACCCTGAATTACCTTTTATTGTTGAAGTGGATGCGTCTGAAGTGGGAGTAGGAGCAGTGCTCTCTCAGAGATCCGTTACAGATAACAAAGTTCATCCATGTTCCTTCTTTTCCAGAAGCCTGTCTTCAGCAGAAAGAAATTACGATGTGGGTAACCGAGAACTCCTAGCTGTGAAACTAGCACTAGAAGAGTGGCGCCACTGGCTAGAGGGGTCCAAACATCCTTTCATTGTATGGACAGACCACAAGAACCTGTCCTATCTACAGCAGGCTAAGCGCCTTAACCCTCGTCAGGCTAGGTGGGCCCTCTTTTTTACCCGTTTCAATTTTGTGATCTCTTACAGACCTGGATCAAAGAATGTAAAGGCTGATGCCTTATCACGGCAGTATGATTGCTCCGAGAAGGACCGTTTCCCAGAATTCATCATTCCCAGAGACTGCATTCTAGCACCTATTTGCCGGTCCATCGAAGATACTGTGCGTGAGGCGCTACATGGCGCGCACATTCCTGATGAGGTTCCAGCAGGATGCTTGTTTGTTCCAAAGGAAGCAAGATCTGAGGTCCTTCAGTGGGGTCATGCCTCCTCTCTTGCTGGACATCCAGGAGTAGAGAGGACATTGGATTTTATTCAAAGACGGTTTTGGTGGCCAGAGTTGTCAAGAGAGGTCCAATCTTTTGTACAAGCCTGCCCAGGCTGTGCTCAACAGAAGTCTTCTAATCAGCACCCTGCCGGTCTTCTACACCCATTGCTAATCCCTCAACGTCCCTGGTCTCATGTATCCATGGATTTTATCACGGGTTTGCCAGTATCTGAAGGTAACACTGTTGTACTGGTGGTGGTGGACCGCTTCTCTAAAGCTGCACATTTTATTCCATTACCTAAACTTCCTTCTGCTAAAGAAACTGCTGACATTGTTCTTCAAAATGTTGTAAGGATCCATGGAATTCCTGTGGACATTGTTACGGATCGGGGTCCCCAGTTCATGTCTCGTTATTGGAAGGCATTCTGGTCTCTGTTTGGCTCTTCTGTCAGTCTCTCTTCAGGTTTCCACCCTCAGTCAAATGGCCAAACAGAACGGGTGAATCAGGAGTTGGAGAAATACCTTCGCTGCTTCACATCCCATCAGCCATCCTCTTGGAGTCAGTTCCTGGTATGGGCAGAGCTGGCACACAACACCTTACGCAGCTCCTCCACTGGATTATCCCCATTCAAGTGTCAATTTGGATTTGAGCCACCATTGTTCTTCAGTCAAGAAATAGAGGTTGGAGTCCCTAATGCTAAGAAGTTTGTTGAACGGTGCAGAAAGACATGGAAAAGGGCTCACTTGGCCTTGAAATGTGCTTCAACTCGCTACAAGAAGTATGCTGACAGGAGAAGAAGGGTGACCCCATACTTCAGAATTGGACAAAAGGGTCTGGCTCTCAGCTAAGGATTTGCCTTTAAGAATTGAGTCCAAAAAACTTGCCCCAAGATTTGTTGGCCCATTCAAAATCACCAGAAGGGTCAATCCTGTTACATATATTATAGAAGGTGGCCCCACGTATACAGTGAGGAGGCTGTTAGACTCAAGACGCCGTGGCCGTGGTTTTCACTACCTGGTTGACTCGGAGGGATATGGGCCTGAGGAGCGTACCTGGGTGCCAGCACGACACATCTTGGACCCAGACTTGATCAAAACATTCCATCACCTGCATCCTGACCATCCAGGGCCGTCTGGAGCCGGCCATAAAGGGGGGGACCCTGTCACACCACGGTCTGTCCAGCAGAGGGAAACAGAGAGCACAAGACCTTCAACAACTTCCTCCTGATTTCCTGTTCATTATTAGCTCAATGATATCACCTGTGCCTGGCTTGTTAGTGTGTGTGTGGGCATATATAAGACCTGCATTTATTTGTATCCTTGCTCAGTCTTGAAGTTCTTTTGTTCAGACAGATCCTTTGGCCTATGTTTGGATTTCTTTGAGAGACTTTTTACTCAGAACTTTGACCTGCTTATTTGGAAGCTTTACTTTATGTTTTTTGGACCTTTTGCCTTGTGGATCTGTACCTTCTTCAGCCCTGCTTCTGATGTTAATTTTTATGTTTATTCAAGAAGGACACTAAGTAAAGACTGTTTGTTTTTCTCCAATCCTGCCTTGTGTGGTTCTCTGCAATTTGGGTCTACACTGCTCTGTGGTGTAGTGGCTAGAGCATTGGGCTACCAGCAACACATTCTGGGTTCTAGCTCCGGTCGTGACAAATAATGTAGTTCTACATCATTTTTTAATATAAAAGTTATTACATTTTTTATCTATAACTTTCACACAATTAATACTTAACTGAGTAGTATATAAGGGGATAGACTCAGAAGATATACTGCCTGGTAAAAGTTGAATAAAGCAACTAGGAATGGCATCAAATACAATTGCAAACTCCTTGGCAGTTACAGGGATCGTATAATAATTAAGAGATAATTAAAGAGATGTCCATTATTCTTAAATAACTGTCTAACCAAAATTATACCATTATTGTACCAATTTCTGTAAAATATAGATTTATTTTTAAACGTAATATATTTGTTGTTCCAAATCATAGATTTGTGTGGATAAAAGTTATGCTTAAAAATGAGCATCCATAATAAAAAACCTTTTTTTTTTGAAAAAGGTTTTTTTTATGAAAAGAAGACAGCTACTTATCAGAACCTTGTTTATACCAAAATTACACCTCAAAAAAAAAAAGTTCTAAACCCCCCAACTTATCAAAAATTAACTCAGGGATGATATTTAAAATTTTGCCTTTAGAGTTCAAGTATTTCTTTATCCATTTGTTCTTAAATACACAATTAACAGTATTAAAGTCAAGTACATTTAGACCAGAGCCAAAGAGAGAGAGAGATGCGACAACGGAAGTTCAAAACGCTTGATCGTCACGTGATTCGCGTAGACTTCAGATAGTTCCAGGAAGTGCTTCGGCGTGCTTCAATTCAAAATAATAGGGTTAGAGAGACAGGTCATGAGAACACGTCATGTTCACTATGGTTTCACAGGGACATGAGACCTGCAGGTGACAGGTGATTAAAAAACCCATTGCAAACAAGTGAAATGTAAAATTTAATTAAGTGATGTAATGTTTACAATTCTTATGCACTTATTACTATATAAATTCATACACAATATATTCAATTCTAAAACAAAACATGATTATTCACACACATTGACTTTTGCACTGATTCAGTGCAATGGATTTATACATTTCTAATAAACTGCATGTCAAGCATTTTGTCTGTCCTTTACTACATGTTCTTGTAGTCTCCGCTATGGTTTGCAGTGCTGCATGAGGATGATCCAGTCACTCAGAGAAAGCAATATGAATGGTTTCCCCACTGACATGGAAAGGACAAAATATGTTCTAGTCAGCAGGAGCGATCTAAATAGAACTAAAGATTGTGTGCTAAGTTGTGTGTTAATCATATTGTCACGGGTGTTTTGGTTTTGGTATTCACGTTTATGATTTCATGTCTTTTATTTTGTAGTTGATTTATGTTTCTTGTTTGTGTCATGCTTCCCTTGCTCCTCATGTTCTCCCTTGTCCATGTGTCATGTTCTGATTGGTTGTTCATGGTCATGTGTTTCTGAGTTATGTTCTGTCATTGGTTCTCTTGTTCCTTGTCTCACTTCCCCATTGGTTGTCCTAGTCATGTGTTCCATCAGTTCTTGTATTTATAGCCATTGTCTTCCCCATGTTCCTTTGTGATGTATTATCATTGTAACCTGCTGTTGGTGAGTCGTTTTGTCAAGTCAAGTCAAGTCAAGCCAAGTCAAGCCAAGCCAAGCCAAGCCAAGCCAAGCCAAGCCAAGCCAAGCCAAGCCAAGCAAGCCAAGCCAAGCCAAGCCAAGCCAAGCCAAGCCAAGCCACGTTTCTGTTCCTGTTCATGTTCACATTTGTATTTTGGATTATTGTCAATAAACTGCACTTGGGTTCTCACTACGCTCGCCTCCAGTGGACTCCCCTACGTTACACATATATAGGTAGTGATGGGCAGATCGAGACTTCATGAAACACTGAAGCAGTTGAATCAAATGTGCCGTTATGATTCGAGGCTTCGAAACAATCTGACACCCGTCTCCACGGTGACCCCTAGTGGTCAGAACAGTGCAAATGCAACAAAACTCAGGCCAAACATGCATTAAAAATACCCTTTAACAAATGTATTGCAAAAGTTTTATTTAAAGTAAAATCAATTAAATGGAATTAACTTATCATCTAATAAGATTAAATATAGAGTTTATGTATAATATGTGTCCTTTTATCAATTTTCATTGCGTGTTTCTCTGTTCCATGGCTCAAGATAAACAGGCCAATAAGACATTAATAATTACCATTATTAGTATTAATTATGCTAATGTATAATTAAAGGATTAGTTCACTTTTAAATAAACTTTTCCTGATAATTTACTCACCCCCATGTCATCCAAGATGTCCATGTCTTTCTTTCTTCAGTCAAAAAGAAATTAAAGTTTTTGATGAAAACATTCCAGGATTTTTCTCCTTATAGTGGACTTCAATGGGCACCAAATAGTTGAAGGTCAAAATTAGTTTCACTGCAGCTTAAACACATTTCAACACGATCCCAGATGAGAAATAAGGGTCTTATCTAGTGAAACCATCACTAATTTTCTGAAAAAAATTGAAAATTTTAACTTTAAATGCTCATCTTGAACTAGCTCTCTTCTTCTTCTCCTCTATTAGAATTCCAGCGGTGTAGACACTGCTAAGCGTAATACTGTCCCCCACAGGCCAAAGTTTGAACTAATTGTTATATACTATTGAACTAGTATATTGCATATAAGTTTAACTTTGACCTGTGGAAGGCAGTATTACGCTTAGCAGTGTCTACACTGCTGGAATTCTAATGGAGAAGAAGAAGAAGAGAGCTAGTTCAAGATGAACATTTCTGGTTAAAACTATAATTTTAAATTTTTTTCAGAAAACTGTCACGGTTGAAGATCCGCAGTCTCGTTCTGTGGTCTGTGTTTATGTTGTGCTGTCACGTTAATTGTTTCATGTGGGCGTCGCCGCTGATTGCCGATCAGCGACAGCTGTGTTCAATCTGGACTGCCTATTTATTTTCTTGTCTTTCGTCTCGTGTTTGTCAGATCGTTGTTGGAGTTCCCTGTTCTGTTTCCTGGTTTCCTCGTGTGTGCTTCCGTTTGGAGTTGTTTCGTCGTGTCTTCACTCTGGATTACTGTTCAATCGTTGGATTCTTCACTTCTGATTCACTCCCATGGACTTCACCACGATCATCTCACCGCGGCCCACCAAGGTCCCTGTGTCGCCGCTCTCCTGCTGTCTGTGTGTTTGTCATCTGACTTTCTGGCGTGAAGCTCAAATAAATGAGATATTTTGACTTGGTGACACAGGTGTCCGAGCTCTCCCAACAGCTACAAGAACTTCGAGGTCCCGCTGCGCCGCCCACACCGCCCGTTCCCCCACCACAACCCCGCAAGGAGATCAACCTGAACCACGTTTACCTACACCTCAGACATATGCCGGTGAGCCGAGTTTTTGCAGAGCCTTTCTGAACAAGTGTTCACTGTATTTTTCTCTACAGCCACGCACCTTCGAAAGGGAGGAGTCCAAGGTGGCGTTTGTGTTAACCTTGCTCACCGGGCAGGCAGCTTTGTGGGGAATGGCGGTGTGGGAGAATCAAGATCCTTGCTGTTCCTCGTTCCAGACACTCGCCGCCGAAATGAAGAGAGTGTTTGACCGTGCGGTCACAGGAAAGGACACAGCCCGACGTTTGACGGGACTCAAGCAAGGAGATCGCACGGTGGCGGATTATTCCATCGAGTTCCGAACACTGGCGGCGGAGTGCAACTGGAACGAGGAGGCGCAGTGGGACGTCTTCCTGCATGGGTTGGCCGACCGTGTACAAAAGGAGATCTACGTTTTGGATTTACCTCAGAGTCTTAATGGACTGATTGATCTTGCACTACGGGTGGATGCCTGTATCAACCGTCTGGAGAATCTTCCTCGTTCCGACTTCGCATCCCGGGGTGCAGAGGCTCGAGGAGTCAACAACAGAGACACGGTCGGCCCCACTTTCGATCCGGAACCCATGCAGGTGGGGAGAGCTCGGCTTTCCCGGGAGGAGAGAGAGCGGCAGAGATCCCAAGGACTGTGCATTTACTGTGGAGGGGCTGGGCACTTCTTGAACAACTGCCCGGTAAAAGATCGAGCCCGGTAGTAACGTTGAGGCTACTATCGGGTGGGATCTCCGCTGAAAAGTCCTCACCATCCACTCTTCTCCCGGTTAGACTGAGGTGGGCCACACACATGCTCACCTGTCACGCTCTACTGGATTCGGGGGCTGAAGGTAATTTCATGGACACACAGTTTGCACATCGCTTTCAGTTACCCATCATTCCTCTCACGAAACAGATTTCCGTCAACGCTCTCAATGGCCAGGATCTACCCAACATAACACTCACCACCACATCCATTACCCTCATCACTTCTGGCAATCATACTGAGTCTATTCCATTCCTTCTCATGGATTCACCCCTGGCCCCCATTGTTCTCGGACACCCCTGGCTCACACAACACAACCCCAAGGTGGACTGGCGTCAGCACACTGTCTTGGAATGGAGCACTCAGTGTCATAAGTCTTGTCTTGTGTCTGCTTGTTCTTCTGTGTCTGCTTCTGTGTTACAGGAAAAGGCTGCGGATCTGCCAAACGTGCCCACGGAGTATCTAGACCTGAAGGAAGTGTTCAGTAAGTCCCGAGCTGCTTCTCTTCCTCCGCATCGTCCCTATGACTGTGCTATAGATTTAATTCCTGGTAAGTCTCCGCCTAAAGGCAAGTTGTACTCTCTGTCCGTTCCCGAGAGGGAGGCCATGGAGAAATATATTTCTGATTCTCTAGCAACTAGAGTTCATTCGCCCTTCCTCTTCTCCGGCGGGGGCGGGGTTCTTTTTTGTTGGAAAGAAGGATGGTTCCTTGCGACCTTGCATTGATTACCGGGGGTTGAATAACATCACGGTAAAGAATACTTATCCTTTGCGGTTGATGTCTTCAGCCTTCGAGAGGTTGCAAGGAGCGTCCGTCTTCACGAAATTGGATTTAAGGAACGCTTATCATTTGGTCCGCATTAGGGAGGGGGATGAATGGAAGACCGCTTTTAACACCCCTAGGGGGCACTTTGAATACTTGGTCATGCCCTTCGGGCTTTCCAACTCCCCGGCGGTCTTCCAGGCACTCGTCAATGACGTGTTGAGAGACATGGTTGACCAGTTCATATATGTCTACCTGGACGACATATTGATTTTCTCCTCGTCTCTCCAGGAACATGTTCAACACGTCCGACGAGTGCTTCAGCGGCTGCTAGAGAATGGGCTTTTTGTCAAGGCGGAGAAATGCGATTTTCATGCACAGTCTGTTTCTTTCCTAGGGTACATCGTCTCGTCTGAGGGAATTCGCATGGATCCTGACAAGGTTAAGGCTGTGGTGGATTGGCCAAGCCCGGATTCCCGTAAGGTCCTACAGAGGTTTCTGGGCTTCGCTAATTTTTACCGGCGGTTCATTCGCAACTTCAGCCAACTAGCCGCGCCTCTGACAGCCTTGACCTCCCCCAGAACGGCGTTCAGGTGGTCCGATGCAGCTGAGGCTGCATTCGCCAAACTGAAAGGCCGCTTTGTTTCGGCTCCCATCCTCATTGCCCCTGATCCTTCACGTCAGTTCGTGGTGGAGGTCGATGCGTCAGAGGTGGGGGTAGGTGCAGTTCTATCCCAGCGATCTCCTTCAGACGACAAGATCCACCCCTGCGCGTTTTTTTCTCATCGTTTATCTCCAGCCGAACGCAATTATGACATTGGTAACAGAGAGTTGCTGGCAGTCAAGTTAGCGTTGGAAGAATGGCGTCATTGGTTGGAGGGTTCGGGGGTACCTTTCATTGTTTGGACTGACCATAAGAACTTAGAGTATATCAGAACGGCTAAAAGACTAAACTCCAGGCAAGCTCGGTGGGCACTTTTTTTCGGACGTTTTGATTTTTCTCTCTCGTACCGCCCGGGTTCTAAAAACATCAAACCCGATTCTCTTTCTCGTATTTTTGATCCTTCCGAACGCCCGTCTACTCCCGAGTGTATTCTTCCTGAGACATTAGTGGTCTCCACTCTGACATGGGAGGTCGAATCGAAGGTCAAGTCGGCCTTAGAAGGGGTAACGCCTCCGCCCGGATGCCCACCGAACCGTTTATTTGTGCCGGAGAGGTTAAGGTCCAGTGTTATCAAGTGGGGGCATTGTTCCAACGTAGCCTGTCATCCAGGGGTTAATCGCACCAGTTTTTTGGTCAAGCAACGATTCTGGTGGCCTGCCATGGCTCGTGACATTCGCAGTTTTGTTTTGGCTTGCGCGATTTGTGCCACTGGTAAGACCTCCAATCGTCCCCAGATGGGTTGCTCCAACCGCTGTCTGTCCCTTCGAGACCCTGGTCCCACATTGCGCTAGATTTTGTCACCGCCCTCCCACCCTCCCTGGGGAACACGGTTGTTTTGACCGTGGTGGACCGGTTCTCGAAAGCGGCGCATTTCATCCCTTTACCTAAATTACCCTCTGCTAAGGAGACAGCGGTAACTGTCGTTAATCACGTCTTTCGGTTACATGGCCTCCCGATGGATGTGGTCTCCGACAGGGGGCCCCAATTTGTGTCCAAATTTTGGCAAGAGTTTTGTAAGTTGCTGGGGGCGACTGTTAGTCTTTCTTCTGGGTTCCATCCCCAGTCCAATGGTCAAACCGAGAGAGCTAACCAAGATTTGGAAAGAATATTGCGATGTTTGGTTTCCAAGAATCCTTCCTCCTGGAGCCAGCAACTCTCTATGATTGAGTACGCACATAATTCGTTACCAGTGTCTTCCACGGGCCTCTCACCGTTTGAATGTAGTTTAGGTTACCAGCCACCTATCTTTCCCAGTCTGGAATCCGAAGTCGCAGTCCCCTCCGCTCACGCCTTCGTCCAGAGGTGTCACCGCACTTGGACGAGAGCCCGTGAGACTCTTCTCCAAGTGGGGGCGCGCACCAAGGCTAAGACTGATCGCCACCGGTCGAAGCCTCCCGTATACGTTGTGGGTCAAAAAGTGTGGCTTTCTACTAAGAACATTCCTCTCCGTTCCGTCTCCAATAAACTTGCTCCCAAATTCATTGGCCCATTTCCTGTCACCAAGATCATTAGTCCGGTGGCAGTCCGACTCAAACTTCCTCCAGCGTACAGGAGAATTCATCCCGCCTTCCATGTGTCTAAAATCAAACCTGTGTTTCATTCACACATTAATCCGCCTACCCCGGTTCCTCCACCGCCGCGTCTCGTAGACGGGGAACCCACCTATTCGGTTAATCGCATTCTGGACTCGAGACGGAGGGGGCGCGGATTTCAGTACTTGGTGGACTGGGAAGGTTACGGTCCGGAGGAGAGAAGTTGGGTTCCTGCGAGGGACATCCTGGATCACTCCCTTATCGATGATTACAATCGGCAGGTAGGTGCTCCTGGGAACGCCGAGAGGCGTTCCTAAGAGGGGGGGTACTGTCACGGTTGAAGATCCGCAGTCTCGTTCTGTGGTCTGTGTTTATGTTGTGCTGTCACGTTAATTGTTTCATGTGGGCGTCGCCGCTGATTGCCGATCAGCGACAGCTGTGTTCAATCTGGACTGCCTATTTATTTCCTTGTCTTTCGTCTCGTGTTTGTCAGATCGTTGTTGGAGTTCCCTGTTCTGTTTCCTGGTTTCCTCGTGTGTGCTTCCGTTTGGAGTTGTTTCGTCGTGTCTTCACTCTGGATTACTGTTTCATCGTTGGATTCTTCACTTCTGATTCACTCCCACGGACTTCACCACGATCATCTCACCGCGGCCCAGAGGTCCCTGTGTCGCCGCTCTCCTGCTGTCTGTGTGTTTGTCATCTGACTTTCTGGCGTGAAGCTCAAATAAATGAGATATTTTGACTTGCACTTGCATCCCTCTTTATTTCCTGTGACAAAAACGAGCGATGGTTTCACTAGATAAGATTTCACCTTATTTCTCATCTGGGATCGTGTTGAACAATTTGAAGCTGCAGTGAAACTAATTTTGACCTTCAACTGTTTGGTGCCCATTGAAGTCCACTATATGGAGAAAAATCCTGGAATGTTGTCACCAAAAACTTTAATTTCTTTTCGACTGAAGAAAGAAAGACATGGACATCTTGGATGACATGGGGGTGAGTAAATTATCAGGAAAAGTTTATTTAAAAGTGGAGTAATCCTTTAAAACATCTACAAATGTATAAAACTGATCGGAGATCAGGTAAAACCATAGGGTAAAGCCCTAGACACTTGTTCAACAGTTCTCATTGAATCTGCATGATTCATGGATTCACTTTATCATCGCCCTCTACCGGAGAACCATTGAAATTTCAAACTGTTTTGAAATGTTTCGAAACAGTAATGATGTAATGAAGCCTCGTTTACTAAAATCACGTGACTTTAGCAGTTTGATACACGCTCCGAATCACTGATTCGAAACAAAAGATTCATGAAGCTTCGGAGCTTCATGAAGCAGTGTTTCGAAATCGGCCATCACTATATATAGGTGTATCTGCCCTTTTTCACAAAAAACAACACTGGGAACTTTTATGTTTATTAAAGGTTTATTAAAAATAAGAAGCAAGGAAAAGCTTGCAAAATCCAAGGAGCAGAGACTGGCAGTGAGGGTACAGCAATATTGCATGGAGTCTTCAGGATCTGAATCTCCTTTATGGTTGTATTGAAAGCAACATAAAAGGAGACAAAAACAGGATAAATTAAATACAGTAATAGTATATAATATACAGTTTTGGTATTAGCATGATTTCCCATTTAGCCTAGTATGATTTTTTTTTTTTTTTTTTTTTAAACTTCCCTCTCCCCATCAATCCAAAAATCAGCTGAGCTGACACATAATAGACAGACAGTCAATAGAATCACAATGTATACATTCTCAAATATACATTCTAAAATAAGGATTTTTTTTTTCTTTATTCCCAGGTGAAACAATTCTGTAGTAATTTATAGTAAATACTGTAGTGTTTTTGAACCATACCATACTATAGTAAAGTACTTGAATTAATTTGTTGTGATAATTCTATAGTTGCTATGATAATATAACAACTATAGTAATAAACAAATTACCCAATACTGTACTAAGTTTTCTACAACTATAGGGTATATTATACTACAGTATACACTTGTCACAGACAAGCCAGGCTCTGCACCCAAACAATCATGTTGCACTCCCTCACCAGAGTTCTGATCACACGCACCTGACACTCATCACCATCTCAATCAGCAGCACTATAAAAGACACTCACAGTCACTCAGTCATTGTCCAGCCTTGTTAACGCATACTAACCTGAATGCTTACCTAAGGACTATTTACCTGACTCCAGTGTGTCTCCTAGTTCCTCCGTGTGTTCCAGTCCTCCGTGAGTGTCTCTGTGCATCATCCATGCAACGTCTGTCTGCTTTCATCGAATCCTGGAGTGAAGATCAAGTCAAGTATCACTGTTTTGATAATCATCTGTCTAGAACTTAATTTGCTTTCACTCACCTGCTCACTGCTCTGGTTGTCTCAAATAAACATCGTAAACTGTACCTGTGTCTCCGACCTCCTTTGTATGTAACAACACTAGAGTTTACTGTAGTAAAAACTAAAGTATACTTCAGTATTACAGTATCAGTTCACTATACTGCAGTATGCTGTAGCATTCATTAACAAAGTGTTGTAAATACTATAATATATACAGTATACTACAATTTACTATAGTATGGTTCAAAAACACTATACTATTTATTTACTATAGTATTTTTTCAACTGGGTTGTACATTTAATAAGGAATAAGGATATTCTCATTTTACCACTTTCATCAACCACATGCCCCAAAGTTATATTTAACCCCGTCTAGAAGCCTTTTTCTCTAATTACACAACGATGGATAAAACTGCATTAATAGTTTTTTCAATAAATAAGCTGTTTTAATCTATTATCTAATCTACTATCTGATAACATCCCCTGAAACTATTTATTTAGTGAGCAATATCAGCTAGTATGCTTTAATACACAAGTTAATTTGATTCAGATGTACTGATAATTTAAAATCTTATACTTTAAACGGCTTACCTTTTAAAAGTACATCACAAATGGTCTGTTCAGCTGTAACTCTATGGTGCGGCTGCTACTTCCGGGAACTATTGAGAAGCTCTACGAGCCGCCATTGCTGTAAAAAAAAACGTTCCATTGGAGTCAATGGAGTTGTCGCAACTCTCTCTCTATATGGCTCTGATTTAGACTACCATCTACAATTGGATTGCATAGAACTGTTTTTTTTTTTTGTTGTTGTTGTTGTTTGGTTTTTTTTATTAATGTGGTCTGTTCTTCCAGATGAAGTTTAACAAAATAGTATCCACCTCTTTTATGACTGATTGTGGAATGTCTAATGCAAGAGCTATATACGCTAAGCGTGACAACCCTTCAGTTTTGGATAATAATATTCCTCCTTTTAATGATAGATCTCTCATTAACCATTAATTTAATTTTTGTTTAATTTTCCTAATAATTGGTCGTAAAAAAACAAAAAATCCTGCACACTATCAACTTGCAAAACAGTAAACCAGTACTTTATTATCAACGTTTCAATCGTATGATCTTCATCAGGCAACAACATTGTATTCAAACTCCATTGTATTTAAAACAACATGACAAATCACAGTGAAGAATCATCAATATCCAATCAAAATAAGTGATTGAATAATCATTAACACCACATCACATTGTTAACTCCACAATTACATACAGAGTAGAAAAATATATATAAATATAGCTGCAAGCAGCAATTACGGGGCCAAGCACAAAAACGGCACAAGAAGCCAGCCAACATGACCGTGAGCATCAGACCAACAGCAGCAGTGAGCAATTAGAAAAAAAAGTTATTAGCATTTTTGTCAAGTTTGTTATAACTTTTGAGCACGAGGTGGCGCTGGTCCGAAACTTCTCACGCTGCTTCAGGGCATTGTCCTGATGACCCATACCAAATTAATGAATTTTGGTCAAACCCATCAGAAGTTATAAGCAAAAATAGCCATTTTTCATATCTCCACTCCAGTAGGTGGCGCTGCGCCGAAACACTGTATGATGCCTCAGGTCATGCTAGTGATGACACGTACCAAGTTTGGTCTGAATATGTCAAAGCATTGTAGAGATACAGCTTCAAGAGTAATTTTTGCATCATCTCTCAAATTCTTTGCTCCGGTATACGAAAACGGTTTGACTTATCAACTTGAAATCCATAACTTTTTGTCGGCATGGTCTGAAGATGATACGGTTCAATTTTGGTGAAAATCGGAGCAAAGGTCTAGGAGGAGTTTGAAAAAGTAGGTTTTTAAAGAAAAACAATATGGCGGACAGGAAGTTCAGCTGAATATGGCAAATTTGATATCTATGTTCTCAGCATGACCCAAGGAATCTATTGAGACCAGTTTCATTACAATCGGTAGATATAATCAAAAGTTATTAGCATTTTTGTCAATTTTGTTATAACTTTTGACCACAAGGTGGTGCTGGTCCGAAACTTCTCAGGCTCCTTCAGGGCATTGTCCTGATGAACCATACCAAATTTATGAATTTTGGTCAAACCCATCAGAAGTTATAAGCAAAACATCCATTTTTCATATCTCCACTCCAGTAGGTGGCGCTGTGCTGAAACATTGTATGATGCCTCAGGTCATGCTTGTGATGACACATACCAAGTTTGGTCTGAATATGATAAAGTATTGCAGAGATACAGCTTCAAGAGTCATTTTTGCATCATGCCTCAAATTCGTTGCTCTGGTATACGAAAACGGTTTGACTTATCGACTTGAAATCCATAACTTTTTGTCAGCATGGTCTGAAGATGATACGGTTCGATTTTGGTGAAAATCGGAGCAACAGTCTAGGAGGAGTTCGAAAAAGTAGGTTTTTAAAGAAAAACAATATGGCGGACAGGAAGTTCAGCTGACTATGGAAAGTTTGATATCTATGTTCTCAGCATGAACCAAGGAATCTACTGAAAACAGTTTCATTACAATCGGTTAATATACTCAAAAGTTATTAGCATTTTTGTAAATGTTGTTATAACTTTTGACCACAAGGTGGCGCTGGTCCTAAACTTGGTATGCTCCTTCAGGGCATTGTGCTGATGACCCATACCAAGTTTCATAACGATACGCTAATGTGTTCGTAAAATACAGCATTTTAGCACAAAATTCAAAATGGCCGACAGTCAAAATGTCCGATATGTGAAAATTGGATATCAAGGGACAAACCCATCAGAAGTTATAAGCAAAAACATACATTTTTCATATCTCCGCACCACTAGGTGGCACTGCGCCGAAACGCTGCATGTTGCCTCAGGTCATGCTTGTGATGACATGTACCAAGTTTGGTCTGAATACGATAAAGCGTTGCGGAGATACAGCCTTATGTCTATTTTCGCAAGCACTAC